>NW_017674109.1:0-65876 GCF_001879085.1 Nicotiana attenuata | reverse complement strand
AAAGTCCCTATCCTTTTGAGACCTTATAATGTTTAAGTCATGCTACTTATGTGTTTTGTTTGAGAAGGTGTACATGGGCCTTTACATGTTTATATGCTCTCCCCCAACATGCAGTATGTGTTTTTGTATGTCGCCTTAGATTTTTGTCCTTTGAAACCAATCAGCCTAAAATCCTACCCTTTAGGATTAGTAGTCCTAAGTGCCTCCGGGACTGATAGGATGGGGGCGGGTAATAGCATGCAATAGGTAAAACGAGACCATTTCGCGTTTAATACCTTAACGGGGTGGGGAAGGGTAGACATGGAGATGATGATCACGCGATAACGCCATGCGTACGATTGGATACCGGTGTTGCGTGGATGATCCATGCATATTACAAAACCTAGGACCCCCTTTCCTGCTCATTCACTTCTTTGTTTACTTTCCTGGATTTATACATTCTCTAAAACAATTATGAGACCGCCTAGTCCTTAATTTCAGCATGCTTGTTAATAGTTATATATACCTACTTGCAGTTTTTATGCGGAATTATCTTGTATGCTTGTTTGCATGTAAAGTCACAATATAGCATGGCCGGGAACCACACTAGTGGATCTTGAGGGGTGCCTAACACCTTCCCCTCGAGATAATTTCTAGCCCTTACCCGAACTCTGGTTTTCCAACTCAAAAAAAAAACCTTAGTGTCCTAATGCACTTAATCATTAGGTGGCGACTCTTCAAATCCAAAACCCAAATCCCAAACGGGAATAGAGTTGTCTTCCCAAATGTCGTAAACCCGATTTCGCGAGAAAAAGGGGGCATCGACAGTTGGGCGCGGCACACCTCAATTTATTTTAAAGTGGAATTCAAACTAAATTTCGGAGGGCCATAAACTATTTGCGTTGTCTAATATAGCACACCTCCAAAAAAGTCAAGCTAATAAAAACTCAAGGAATTCAAAGGCCTTTTATGCCAAGTTCAAACTTACATTGCAGCACAAGTAATTAAACGTCCGCTTCCTTTTCAAATCTGGGCCCAAGGGAGCCCAATATCTTATTGCAAGTGTTATGAAACTACTGGTTTTTAAACGGCTTGAGCTAGGCCCCAAAAGAAGGCCCAATTTGAAAATATGGCGCAATGGCAAAGCAGGGACTCAGGATCGAGTCCCTGCAGCAACACAACCAGCACACAAGCAAGGAATTAAATGGCCCCAAGTCGATTTCAAACAAAGCAAGGTAGACCAGATGTGCTTCAAAACGACCACGACACCCTTGTAACAATTGACCCAAACTCGACCATATGCCAATCAACTAGAATCCATGAGACGTACACATAGACTACCATTTAGCTTCCAAATTTAATTGCTTCAAGAGGGATTGAACAGATGGACATTTTGTGAAAAACTCGGAACTAAGTAATCATCATGTAATCATGCTGGACTTGTTATTAAAACTGATTTCAAAAGAAAATTCCAAGCTATTTGAGACATTTGCTCGAGCTATGTGACTGACAAATAACAATCCTGTGGGCTAATCTAATAAACATTAAGAATCTGAATTTTATCCTCACACTAAGTGTACTTACCAAGCATCTCATAAGTAGATCAGTAAGAACTTACGACCATTCTTAGCATTTAACAAACTTAAGTGGAAATCACTATTAAAAAACAGAGTTAATCCTCATCAGAACTCGAACCAGAATTATCAAAAAACAAACAACAGAAGCCCTGGTTCTCAATAGAATCATATGGATCAAGCAGATCCACATTTGAACTAAACATTCTCAAGCTAAACAGCCATTATTTCTAGCATAACTTAAACATAAATATAACATTCATAACTCGACTGAACCTCTTAGCTGCAGCAATATCAAACAGTCCTCAAATCACATAGCAATTAACTAGGAAATGAAATGAATTAGAACATAATACTATACAGCCGAAATACAGAACTAATTGAAGCCATGCTCTAAATCCCATTCTTTCATTTCATGCATCAAATCTGAGTTCACATGTTTAATAGAGCTCAAGATAGAGTACCTGGGAAATAAGAGGAAACAAGAAGAAAATGAGGTTTCAGTAGATGAAAAAGCAGCAGCAACACAGCAGGGTTCAACAACAACAGTCTATTTCAGCCAGAAAATGATGTGAAACAGTCCAAATCCACTCTCAATCGAACAGTAACCAAGGCTAACTTCAAACCAAGCTTTTGAAAACCAAACTCAATTCATCTTCAACCCATGTGAATCACAGATAACTTCAGAAAAATAGAAAACCTCAAGAACGAAGTCAAAAACCAATGGAACAGTAAATTTTATGAAATTTTTCAGCCGCCTTTGATTTTCTATGGATTTTTCTATCTCTAAGCTCTCTCCCTTGAATGGCAAGCCTTGATGCCTTTATAGGCAAGGCACTTAGGGCAACTTAATGTGAATCAGATTTGCACTTAGATCCTTTCTAAATTTTCATTTTAGCTTAGCTACCCCTTAGTCTAATTTCATATTTTAAAACAGCCCCTTCCCCAGCTTCCTAAGCAGTTAACAAAAGATTCCCTACTCCAATTTTCCCAAATTACCCTTAACAGCCCTGTTATTTACCCTTAAAACCAACTATAGGTCAAATTGGCCCAACCAAATTGGTGTGGGTCTGCAAACCCAAATTAGAATCCACTTGGGCTTTTGATTTTCAGAAATTAATTAAGGACAAACAGGGACTCCCAATTTAAAATCTGGCCCAAAATTTCCAAAAGAGAGAAAAAAAAGAACCGGAACCCTTAAAATGCAATCAAAACAAAATAAAGCGGATGAACTGACTATCCTAAACATACAGCAGGAACTCAACTAAGTTAAGGCTCAATTAGACTAGCTAGGTGATTAAACAGATGATAAAATGAGAAACAGTAATTGTGCTATTAACACCAAGGATTTAAACAAAAAAAACAGGATCGAGGGACGGACTAAAGAAAACAAAGGACCAGGCGTTTCACAAAGAAGAAGAAAAAGAAGAAAAGGAAAACAAGACAGATGACAGAGCACACCTCGAACTTCAGACGGTCTAAACGAATTTCAAACAGAATGAAGAAAAGGGACGGAGGAGGATAATAGAACAGCGGAAGAAGGAAGAACACAAGAGAGGAGGAAAGACTTACCAGATCAGAGCTTGAAACCTATCGAAGACTTATGACCAAACTTCGCCCCTCATGCACAAATGACCCTTCGTCTNGTGTGGGGAGACTGGTTATTGGGGCGGGTTTGGGTGGAATTGGGCTGGGTTGACCGGATTTTGGGAGGGGAAATGGAAGTGGGCTTAAGCATTGAATTGAAATCAGCCCAAGATTTGATTCACATCTTTTGCTTCCTCTTTTTCATTTCTTTTCTTTTAATTCCTTTTAAATTAAAACTAAAAGTGAAACAAAAATTAATTCCTAAATCAAGTTGTCTTACCACATTAAATTAATTGAACTCTAAATTATGATTAACACAATTAATTTAAGAACCAAATTAAAGGAAAAACTTCCAAAGTTCAAAAATTAAAATTAAAAGTGCCGAAATTAAACTATTCTTTGTGATCTTTTTCCAATTTTTATAAAATAACTAATTTAACTACTTAATTCAAAAATGCAAAGTTAAATCCTAAATGCAAATGCCAAGTATTTTTGTATTTTTCATTGATTAAATAACATAAACGTGCACAGACAAATGCAAACAATTGACAGAAAAATGCCACAAAAATCCACAAAATTGCAAACAACGGGAAAAATTGTTTTGTTTTGAGTTTGTGGGAAAAAATCACGTGCTCACAGGTGGACGTCTGATTGCTAAACTTGAATTATATTCCCGTGCTCTCCAGGTGGACGCCTGACTGGTGAACTTGAACGTATCCCGTGCTCTCCAGCTGGGCGCCTGACTACTGAACTTGAATGTATTCCCGTGCTCTCCAGGTGGGTGCCTGATTGCTGAACTTGAATGTATTCTCGTGCTCTCCAGGTGGGTGCCTGATTGCTGAACTTGAAACGTATTCCCTTGCTCTCCAGGTGGGCGCCTGACTGCTGAACTTGAAATGTATTCCCGTGCTCTCCAGGTGGGCTCCTGACTGCTGAACTTGAATTGTATTCCCTTGCTCTCCAGATGGGCACCTGATTTCAACAAAATAAACAAAAACAAAGAAAAATTTCTGCCCCAGTTTGGTAGCTGGGCACATATGTGAGTGTAAACTGAATCATGTTACCAAATATCGATAAGATCTTGAAAGCTGAAACTTGAACTATACTCCCTTGCTCTCCAGGTGGGCCCCTGATTGCTGAAACTTGAATTGTATTCCCTTGCTCTCCAGGTGGGCGCCTGATTGCTGAAACTTGAATTGTATTCCCTTGCTCTCCAGGTGGGCGCCTGATTGCTGAAACTTGAACGGTATTCCCTTGCACTCCAGGTGGGCGCCTGATTGCTGAAACTTGAATTACTTCTCCCTGTTCTCCAAGTGGGTACCTGATTTCAACAAAAATAGACAAAACAAAACAAAATTTCTGCCCCAGTTTGGTAGCTGGGCACATATGTGAGTGTTAAACTGAATCATGTTACCAAATTTTCTAAGAATTTGAAAGCTAGATCTTGAACTGTACTCCCTTGCTCTCCAGGTGGGCGCCTGATTGCTGAAACTTGAACTGTATTCCCTTGCTCTCCAGGTGGGCGCCTGATTGCTGAAACTTGAATTGTATTCCCTTGCTCTCCAGGTGGGCTCCTGACTGTTGACTTGAATAGTATTCCCGTGCTCTCCAGGTGGGCGCCTGACTGCTGAAACTTGAACTGTATTCCCGTGCTCTCCAGGTGGGCGCCTGACTGCTGAACTCGAACTGCTTCTCCCTGTTCTCCAAGTGGGTACCTGATTTCAACAAAAATAGACAAAACAAAGAAAATTTTCTACCCCAGTTTGGTTGCTGGGCACATATGTGAGTGTTAAACTGAATCATGTTACCAAATATTACTAAGAATTTGAAAGTTAAATCCCATTATCCAGGAGGGTCCTGACAACTCTTAATTAAACGACAATTATAAATCTAAGTTATATCTTCTAAAGGTGTGACTTTCGCTAAATCTTGTTATCTAAGAGGGTCTTAAACTACTCCTTATTATCCAGGAGGGTCCTGAAAATCAAAATCAAGTCTTATCTTAAGAGTGACAACTTTTACGACTAAATTATACTATCCTACAACAGAACTTACGCTAAATCTTTTTATCTAATGAAAATCTTAAAGCTAGATCCTATTATCCGGGAGGATCCTGAAAACTCCTAATTGAATCCTATCTTAAACATGCAAACTTTGAAACCAACTTATATTCCTTGGGGTACATATATGCTAGATTTTGCTACTTATGATTGTTTCGATTTTTAAACTAGGTCCCATTTTCCAGGAGGGTCCTGAAAACTCCTAATTATATCCTATCTTAAACATGCAAACTTTGAAGCCAACTTATATTCCTTTGGGGTATATTTATGCTAAATTATGCTACCCATGATTGTTTTGAAATTTAAACTAGGTCCCATTTTCCAGGAGGGTCCTGAAAATCAAAAATCAAGTCTTATCTTACGAGTGACAATTTTACGGCTGAATTATACTACCCTACAACAGAACTTACGCTACTTCTTGTTATCTAATGGAAATCTTAAAGCTAGGTCCCATTATTCAGGAGGGTCCTGACAACTCCTAACTGAATCCTATCTTAAGAGCGAAAACTTTGAAACCAACTTATATTCCTTTGGGGTACATTTATGCTAGATCTTGCTACTCATGATTGCTTTGAATTTTAAACTAGGTCCCATTTTCCAGGAGGGTCCTGATAACTCCTAACCGAATTCTATCTCCAGAATGAAAATTTTGAGACCAACTTATATTCTTTTGGGGTACATTTATGTTAGATCTTGCTACTCATGATTGTTTTGAATTTTAAACTAAGTCCCATTTTCCAGGAGGGTCCTGAAAATCCCTAATTAAACGATGGTTTTAAATCTAAATTATATCTTCTAAAGGTGTGACTTCCGCTAAATCTTGTTATCTAAGAGGGTCCTGAAGATCAAAAATCAAGTGTTATCTTAAAAGTGACAATTTTTTTTTACGGCTGAATTACACTTCCCTACAACAGAGCTTACGCTAAATCTTGTTATCTAATGGAAATCTTAAAGCTAGGTCCCATTATTCAGGAGGGTCCTGAAAACTCCTAATTGAATCTTTTTTTAAACATGCAATCTTTGAAACCAACATATATTCCTTTGGGGTACATTTATGCTAGATTATGCTACTCATGATTGTTTTGAATTTTAAACTAGGTATCATTTTCCAGGAGGGTCCTGAAAATTTACAGTCAAACCTATCTGGTGCTTGCTCTTCCCTTACGGAGGGTTTCTCCGAAACAAACGAAATTTTCTGCCCCTGTTTCAATCAAAGAAGAATTTTGTCAGTTTAAAAATATGGTGGTTGGTTTGTGGCCTTGACTTTGAGGGAGATTGCTCCTTCACTTCCCATAATCGCTTTGATTTCCACTCGAAGACCTTGCTAGTTTATTGACTAACCACTTTCTCTGTCATCCTTAACACAGAGAATACCTCTTCTCCGTTCAGACCCAATACCCCCTATCTGTTGCATTGCTCATGACCTGACATTTACCAAGCCCTTGTGTTTCACAGAAATCTCAAAGCACGACAATTGCCACCCATTCATTGCGCATGTTGTTCTTTCTTGACTTAAACCATTGGCTCTAGCCTTGAGGTCTATTGTTCCTTCACTTGCCCTGATAATTGATTCCCACTCGAAGACCTTGCTTGTTTAATGACTAACCACTTTCTTTGTTACCCTTAACACAGAAAACACCTCTTCTCCGTTCAGACCCAATACCCTCTATCTATTGCATTGCTCATGAACTGACATTTACCAAGCCCTTGTGTTTCACATGAATCTCAAAGCACATCAATTGCCACCCCCCCTAAATGTGTATGCTGTTCTTTCTTGACTTAAACCATTGGCTCTGGCCTTGAGGTCTATTGCTCCATCACTTGCCATGATAACTTTGATTTCTGCTTGGAAGATCTTGCTTGTCATTGGTTAACCACTTTCTTTGTCAATCTTATCACAGAAAATACCTCTTCTCCGTTCAAACCCAATGTCCAATATCTGTTGCATTGCTCATAAACCAACATTTACCAAACCTTTGTGTTTCACATGAATCTCAAAGCACGTCAAACGCTACCCACTCGGTGCATATGCTGTTCCTTCTTGACTTAAACCACTGGCCCTGGCCTTGAGGTCTGTCGCTCCATCACTAGCCATGATAACTTCGATTTCTTCTTGGAAGATCTTGCTTGTCACTGGTTTACCACCCTTTTTGTCAATCTTATCATAGAAAATACCTTTGATCCGTTCACCCTAGCCCTCCTTCTGTTGCATTGTCCATGAATTGATATATACCAAGCCTTTATATTTTACACGAATCCCAAAGCATGTTGATTCTTTCCCGGAGTATCCCCTGTTTTAGTGAACCCTGGGAGTTGTCGGCAGCTCGACGTACCAGCTCAGTGCGCTTGTTGTTCTTTCCGGACTTGTGACGCTTTGATATGCCAACCAGATCCCGTTTTGTACAATTGGAAAGCTGGTGGCAAATTTTGAAGTCATTTCTCACTTGTTTTGACCAAACAGACTCAGGAAGAGGAAGTAAACAAGACAAAAGGAACAGAGTAGAGGACAATGGAAAGAGATGATTCCTAACAAGAAAACTACAAAGTAGAAACCTATCGGATGTGGATACCAACTCTAATGACCATGACATGCACCTGCGGCCTATTCTGTTAAGCAAATCTGATGTTCAGCTCTTGTTGTACCTTTTTGCCGTGAAACTGGGCTTCAATGCTCCGCTTATCCAATCTGATTCACAATCCTTATTCGACTTGTAGTGCCCGAAGGGTTTTCACCATCAAGCCTCTCTCATTTTGGTCTTTCTCTCAACTCACCGTCACCTTATGGTGCCCGTGAAGGTTTTCACCAATAAGACTCTCTCATTTTTTATTTCTCTCAGCTTTCATCGCCTTGCGGTACCCGTGAAGGCTTTCATCAATAAGACTCTCTCATTTTTCATTTCCCTTGTTTGGACCGGAGTCTTGCCCCTGATATGATTCACCTCTACTTGCTCGCCTTGGCATCTCTCGAAGACTGATCGGAAGGTCTTTATCTGGACCGTAATGTGGGTTTTTGGATAGGGTTAGAAAGAAAGGGTATCAAAAGGCTCAAAAACAATTCGGATAGGTTCAAAATTACAACTTTCGGAATCAGATTTCTTACAACAACCACAACTTCTGCCCCAGTTTCTTTGCTTGGGGACTTTGGATTTTTACTTTGATGGGACCGAACTGTGAGGCTGCCTACGTATCCTTAAAGGGAATCAGGTCGAACGTAGTTCATGTCATAGGAATTACTTTGTTTGTTGTGATTTTTCTTTTTTTTATTCTTTCTCTTTTTTTCTTCTTTTTGCTTTTCTTCTTGTTGTTTTTCTTCTCTTTTTCTCTTTTTTTTCTTTCTTTTTTCATTTTTTTCTTTCTCTTTTCATTATTTTCTTTCTCTTTTCTCTTTTCTCTTTTTCCTTTACTTATCTTTTGCGCTTGCGTTTCTGAACTTTGCTACTGATTCCAAAAGAGGGGTATGAAAGAAAATAAATAAGGCTCAAAGGGGTAACAAGGGATAAAGTGTTTACATAGCAGAACAAAATGCCTTCGTCATTCCAATCTTCAAAACATGCCAAATGCAAACGGCACAATTAAACAAACCAAAGAAATAACACATAATATATTTTGACTGCATCAGAATTGATAGCTATATCCACACATTTGCCTTCTACATCTGTTAAATACAAAACACCATTGGACAACACTCTCACTCTCATTAACACGAACGACCCCTGTCAATTTGGGCAAACTTGCCTTTAGCTTCAACCCGATGCGGCATGATGCATTTCAATATGGTTTCTTTATGTTCTATCTGCCCCAGTTTCACACAATTCGGGCTTGAAGTGATTTCAAAATGCCTTTACTTATTTCCCTCAAATGCCCTAATCATCTTCAAAATTATTTCATTGCTTCATGGCTAAACTGACTTTTAAAACCAGGCTGAGAATTATGTGTGCATGTCATGTCACTAGAACCAGCATGAAAAGAACTATAAAAGGAGAAGAGAACTAAACAAAGAAGATGACTAGAAATAACAAAAGACAAGAAATTGCATTAGACAGACGGTGAAACGGTTTGAATAACAAAACAAGTAAAATAAACCGGGGTACAACCCTGGAAAAAAACTAGGTAACACTAAATGAGTTGC
This sequence comes from Nicotiana attenuata, assembly GCF_001879085.1. NCBI lineage: Eukaryota > Viridiplantae > Streptophyta > Magnoliopsida > Solanales > Solanaceae > Nicotiana > Nicotiana attenuata. The sequence continues at coordinate 56,547 of NW_017674109.1, read as the reverse complement.
TACGACTAAAGGAACTAGGCAAAATAAAAGGATAGAAGGGTTTAAGTCACAAGACAATATCCGGATTACAACCCTGAAATAATCCGAACAACAGAAATGACAACAAAACAAAATCACCAAAACTCCTCCCTGTCTAACCAAGAAAAGAGCGTCTTTCCAATTACCAAGCTCAACATCTTAGCCACTGACTTCTGCATCAACAATACTAGGACCTTCACAAGTCTTCATCACATTGTTCTTAACAGATTGCTTTTGGGTTCCCTTTGCCTGCTCATTCTTAAGATCAACCTCTGATAGCGTTGAAAGCTTTGCAGCACATGAACCTCCGAGGATCTCAGAAGAATTCTCATATTCCTTTTCAAAACAAATCATACCCATCATATGCGTCTCATTATGAACAGGCGATGGACTTTGGCTAGTGTCTGCTGCATATGGATTTTGCACGACAATGTCACCTGCATCAATAAGCTTCTGAATCGCATTTTTCAGGTGCCAACACTTTTCTATACTGTGACCCGGGGCATCGAAGCAATATGCACACCTTTGAGAAAAATCAAACTTCTTTGGCAGAGGGTTTGGCATTTTTATCTGAATCGGCTTCAACATGTCCAATTGCCTCAACCTTTGGAACAAACTGGCATATGATTCTCCAATAGGGGTGAAAGCCTTTTCTTTTTTCAGTAGTCTTTTCAGTTTATATTCTGGCCTTGGTTGGAACTTTTTGCTGGCAGGTGGCTGATATGCTTGAGGGGGTGGGTAAGACATTTAGGGAAGTGGTGTGGGCCATTGATCGCTGCCGACTCAACACTACACTAAGGTAGGAAGAGCAGGTCGCAACAGCTTTTACCCGATAGTGGATCGGGATCGATTTTCCACAGGGAGCTAGAGAGGGAGTTGTATTATCTGCTTAGTTTAGAATTGTAGTTGTGCTTCTAATATCAGTTCTAACATTTTCGGTTTTGATTTTTATATCTTCTACTTTAAGACTAATATTTGAAGCTAAATTATGCTATGGAGATATTGCTAAGTTGTAATTAATATAGAGAAAGGCACTAGGGTCGTGGCATTACCTAGGTGGCTAATTAACGGGTAGATGCTACTAAGGGTAAATTGACTTATTTGGGGCTTATGCTATATCCGTTGTTCAATTGTACCCACTCTCACACCTCTCGGTAGAGAGAGTGATTTTGCCCAATTGACTCTCTCGAGACCAATTGGGTAGGCCAATTTGACCAAGCAACTAGGGTTCAAGTGGGGTAATTACTCTCTCGAGGTTTAACCCGTTAATTGGGACTACCATTTCTCATGGGTCCATCCCAATTTCTTGTTGGGTCAATTATGGGGTCATAGACTTTCTTTCTCAAGAAGAGTCAAACCCACCAAGCTAGAATCAGTGTTTGCAACCACCAATCCTTAATAAAAACCTAAAATTAACCCAAATAGCAAACGCCCAATATCAATCTAGCCTTAGATTGCAACACCCATTAATTACCCACACTAGGGTTGAGCCACAACCCTAGCTAGTGAGCTTAGCTACTCATGCTAGATGCAAAAATTAAAGAAATAGATGAAGAAGCAAACATAATAATTGATTACTAAGGAAGAAATACAAAATTAGAGGTTAAAAATGCCAAAATTGGCTAAACCCAATGTTTTCACGAGCTCAGCAGCCTTAGGTATACAAAACTTCCCCTAAAAATGGAAAAAGGATCTATTTATAGTGGCTGAAAAACTTGGATAAAAATACCCCTGCGGGGTCAGCGCGGGCCGTGCAAAAAGGTAGCGCGGCCGCGTGGGCTCTTGAAATCTTGAAGATTGGCTCTCTGAAGTTGAGGATAGCGGACCGCGCAAAAGTGTAGCGCAGCCGCATGAGATCTGGCGCGGACCGCGTAAATGTGACCGCGGTCGCGTGGCTTGCTTTAGTCTCCAAATTTCATCTCTCTGAATCTCTTCATGTGGACCGCGTGAAAATGTGGCGCGGCCGGGTGAGCTGAACGCGGGCCGCATCAATCCAACCGCGGCCGCGTTGTGAGAGTCCTGAATTAGCACTTCTCTGAATCTCCTAGTGCGGCCGCGTGCACTTTTGTTCGGTCCGCACTAGGATCTTTTTCCTTCACTTTTCTTGGACTTTGATGCTTGAGCAGGTTTCACTCCGTTTTGAGCCGATCTTTGACAATTCAGTCACTCTGTCGCTCAAACCTGCAATCAAGCACAACCTGTGAGCATTTTGGGATTATTTTGTATCAAATTATACTCAAAGCATAGGCAAGTAGGGGTATAAAACACGTTAAAATTCTACTTATCAACTCCCCCAAACTTAAACCTTTGCTTGTCCTCAAGCAAACAAAATAAAACCCACCCCATAAAGGAACATCCAAGTGATTCCAGCTATCCTAAAGTAACCTCAACAAGCATCAATTGGGACTAACAATTGCCCTCAATACGAATGCATCATTAACACATTTTAAACTTTGAAAACTATGGATCAAGTGTGACACAAGAGCATCAAGGGTTGACACATTTCATCAAAGAACTTTTCTCAAATACCTTGGTCATTGTGGAACCCAAACTCACACATCCTCAACTCTCCCTAAGCGAACCTCACCTTTTTAGAGTATTGACACATAAACCGAGGTTGATGGACTTTCACTCATCTCTCTCAAGAAGAATGTCACAAGTCCGGCTCTAGGTACCATATGCTTGCCCCTTATGTAAGTATCCACTAATGTAGGTTTCCTTCAACTGAAGATCATATAGGTCTTTTGTGGAGTCATTATGAAGGCTTTTGGGTAAGGATAGGACATGTTTTAGTTCAAATGGGTTCAATCTTCCCTTAAGCACTTCCTTTGATTCATTTTGGCACACTTTCTTGACTCATTTGAGCATTTCACTTCTTTTCAAGGGGTTAGAGGGACACATTGTCACTCTTTCTTATGCAATTCAAATCATTTCTCCTTTTTCTACTTTCTTCTAGCCTTTTTTTCACTTTTGTTTCCTTTGTATCCCCTTTTTATTCTTTTTCGCATTGTTTTTTCTTTTTGTCCTTTTTTTTCTTTTTCAGTGCTTCCCTTTTTCTTTTTGCTTTCATACCTTTTACCACTATTGCTTCCTTTCTTGTCTCTCCTCCCCCAAACTTAGACATTTGCTATTACTCAAGGGAAGATTTTGGGTGCCAAGAGAGGGTATCTTTTAGAACGGGTATAGGCTTGTAACATTGGTTCTTGAAAGAAAAAGGTTCAAGGCTCGAAAGGGTTAACTAGGGATCATTTCATTGGTAGGCCATTGAATTGTTTAACTCAACATTGGGATCAAGGAGAGCCTACAGTCACTTCTCAAGTCAAATTTCACCTAGGATTTCGCCTCAACAAACATTCAGGGCAAGTTCTAGACTATTGGCTCGGGACTTGGACTCACAATTCGATTTCTCACCACACATGCTAGGGGATTGCTAAAGACATCGAGTCGAGGGCCCACAACGACCTCAGTTATGATTCAAGCGCACAATGGTCCAAAAAGACCACATGATGATTGTTTGGTCAACACCAGAGTCTCAAGGCCACGACTTTCACCATCCTAACACAACATTATGTCTTTGATCATGGGATCGAAGGCAAATGTGTTAGGCCCAAGTGAAGCTTTGCCTGAGGTACCCTTAACTACAAAATAACAAAAACAAAAGAAAAATCAAAAACGGACTCAAACACTTAAGAAGGTTGTCACGCCATCATGAGAAGAGCCACCCGGTTCGCACTATACTCCACCCTTGGAAAGAACCGTGGCCTTAAGAAAACCAAGGGTTTATTGAAAACGCCAAAAACAAAACAAAAGGCTACGAGCCTATCTACGAAGCTAAAAACAAAAAAAAATTGCGAAAATAGAAAAACAGAATGAATATACACAATAGGGGAATAGAATATACAATGAGGGATGAAAATATACCGAATGTAACTTTATATACAAACCAAAAGATAAGAAAAAGTACGATAAAAGTAGCTAAAATGTAAAGTTATATACAGACCAACTAGGAAATCAAATAAACAGAACATAAAATGAAAGTCTAATATGTACAATCATCCAGATAATCCAAAAAATATAGGGCGCACCCCCACGAATAATAGCTGGCATTGTCCCCAATGCCAACTACACAAATAAGCACAAAATATCAGTGAAAGGATATAGAAGAGCTCCCTAGTCCTGGTCCGTCTGCATAGGATCCTCAGTGGTCCCCTGATCCCCTGTATGGGCGGAAACCTCAGACTGGTCCCCTGCCTGCTGCTGCTCTGCTGCTGGGATAGTGGCCTGCTCCTGGACCGACTGAATAGTGGGTGCATCACTGGAGGGAATCCCCGGAGTCTCCGCAAGCTCAATCACTACACCCTCTGCACTGGGAAGCTTCCTCTTCTTCCTTGGAGGCTGGGGTGCCAGCTCCTGCTGTGGCTCAGATGCTGCTGTTGGAGGAGCTGGATCCTCAAATAGCAAATCTAAAGGCATTTGATCTGCCAATAGCTTGTCCACATCCGCTCGAAGTGCCTTCACCGACTCCTTAGACGCCCTTGACTTTCTCATCTTTCTATGCTCCTTGGCAAGCTCTTTCAGAGCTTTGCCATGTGAATCTACCACCTTAGTCAAGGTGGCCTGAGTCTCTAAAATCTTCTGCTGGTTGGCCAGGAGCTTCTTCAATGTTTCCTCAATAGACTGAGGAATCTGAGCAGTGGCTGGTGCTGACTGGGCCTCAACTGAAGTAGCCAATGTTGACAACTTGGATGTTGCAGCTGACATCCAGTTGTTCAAACTGGCCAAAGTCTTTGCTAACTGATGGGCTGTGAGAGGGTTGGTCCGGAAAGCAGGGACTGACGGGCCAGCTGAAGAACTAGGACCCGCAGAAGATGAGGGCACATCAACAATAATTGTGGCAGCTGGGATGGAGGGAAGCTCAGTAGAAGGCTCCACAGCAGACTCTACCGCAACTGGCTCCTCAGACTGGCCAATCGGGGTAGAGGTGGATGCCTTGTGCTTCTTGTCCTTTGGGTTGTCCGGCCCCTGAATGCTAAACCATGAGAATGGGCACACAGGGCGAACTTTCACATCATAAGGCTTCTTCTTCACCTTTGCATCCCGGAAATACATGCTGAGAGTGTTGGGAAACGGATAGTTCCCAATACTCTCAACTCCCATCGAGGTGATCGCCCTGTTCATCACATTCCCCACATTAATGGGGAAACCCACCATGATAGAGGCAATCAGCACAGCACGAGGAAGAGGGCTAGTCTGGTCATAGGAAGTGGGGTCAAGCCTGTTGCACACAAATGTAAGCCACCCTCTAGCTTCGAAATTCAAATTCTTCCTCAAGATTTTCACCCCTGCCTGTATCCAATCCGGAATAGTACCCGGATGAGCCAAATGCTCAGCCAACCATGGGCGAACCTCCTCCTTCATTGCCAACTTCTCATTGTATTGAGTTTCATCTTCATCACCAAAACCCAAATATTCATTGAAAGCTCTCCCAGAAAATACTATGTTTTTGTCTCGCACTTTGGTCGCAATTGAGCCCTTTTTGGTGTGGGCTACATTGCAGTAAAACTCCTTTACCATGTGCTCGTTGGCATATATCAAGTCATCACAAAAATGCTCCCATCCTACTCTAGTATGAAACTGCCTGTGTACATTGGGGAGAAAGGGCAATAGATCTCGGGTGATTATACTTCTCTCTGTGATCAGCTTTCGTTTAGGCCGCAGTTCCCTGAATTTGTGGAAAGCCACCTGGCTAACAAACCGGTCTTCCCAAACCTCCGCTTTTCTTGTTCGTTCGATTCCACCAACCTGAGGCACCCCACTATCCGGAACCTCCTCATCACTATGAGTCCCCCCTGCTGCACTCTCCCCAGATATTGAAGCCGTAGGGGAGGTGGAGTATTCGCCGCTGCCCGCTGCTGAGCCATCAGATGACTCAGACTGAACACTTTGTGGAGCTTGGGCTGTAGGTGGGGCTGGGACTGAGGGGGCTTGCCCCGAGTCACCTGAGAGCTCCTGAGAAGGAAGATACTCACTCCCCGACTGGTCATCATCACTCACTACCACTTGTTTTCTTGTTTTCAGTTTTGGTCGGGGAGTGAGTTTTGTTTATTTCCCTTTTCCTCCCCGGGAGGGTTCACCTCGTCCGGGTTGTTTTCCACCTCGACCTCTTAGTTTAACCATTTCCTGCAAACAATCATGTCTAACTTTGTTAGTTGAAGCACTGGCAGTGTATAAGTTGATGAAAATGATTGCACAATATCAAGTTGAAAAGCTGCAGAACACAGTGCAGAACATGGCAGCGCGGACCGCACAATTATGGGTGCGGCTGCGTGGGAGGCACCGCGGGCCGCGTGGAAACGACCGCGGGCCGCACTGAACTACCCTCAGGATGTGACACCTCTCTGAATCTCCCCAAAGCGGCCCGCGTAAAATGGGGGCGCGGCCGCGTTGGGCCAGCGCGGACCGCACAATTAGGAGCGCGACCGCGCTTGAGAAAGCTTCATAAGTACTGGACCGCGACAAAATGACCGCGGCCCGCGCTGAGGCAAAAATAGGCACTGAGTTAGGGTTTTACAAATTAGTCCATTTTCGTTCAAGTTCGTGAATCCTAGTTGTCCCTACTCAATTACCCACATGGAATTCATACCCAGTATCCAAAAACAACATTTAAACTAACCTAATAATTGAGTTCAAGAGAGAAAACGAAAGAACAAGAAGTTACACTACTAGGAAGCAGTAAAAAAATGAAAAATAAACATTAATTAAGGATAATTGCAAGAATTGTTACCGGGAATAAGAATTAATTAATTTGAAACCCTTGCAGGAAGTAGCCCACGCGGACCGCACAAATTTGGACGCGGCCGCGCAAGACCAACGCGGGCCGCATAAATATGTCTGCGGCAGCGTTTGCAAACTTCAGAGACTCTGTATCTTCAGCTTATGCTAGTGCGGACCGCACAAATCCCACCGCGGCCGCAATGGCAACTTCAGCAACTGTGCATTTTTTTATACTTTGTTTTGCACTGCTTCAATACAATCCCTGCAACATCTCACAAACAATTAGCTTAAAAATCCTAATCTACAAAGAAAATCAAAGAGAAAGAAAAAGACATGGGTTGCCTCCCAAGAAGCGCCTGATTTAACGTCACGGCACGACGCATGTTACCATCATATCACTTCAAATGAATAAGTTCCACCACGTGGCTATCATCAATCTTTCCCAAATAGTGCTTGACACGATGTCGATTGACCCGGAATATTTCACCATTCTTGTTCTTAAGGTCAAGAGCACCAAAAGGAGTCATGTGAGCACGTGATTTTTGCCCTATATATGAATTATTCCCAAAATTCAAACAAAATGATTTCTTTATTATTTTACAATTTTTGTGAATTTTTGTGTTATTTTCTGATAATTGTTTGCATTTTATTTGTGCATTTTAATTCATATGAAAAATATAAAAATACACTTGGCATTTGCATTTAGAATTTAATTTTACATTTTAGGATTAGTTAGTAGTTGATTTACTTTTAGGAAAAAGAAAAATGACAAAAATGGGCCTTTCTGCATTTTTAGTTTTAATTTGTTTTAGTTTGCATTTAATTAGGGAATTTGTGTAATTGGAAATTTGGATGTGTAATTTTAGAGGCAATTTGAGTTTTGGTTTTTAATTTAGTATTTAACAAAATCAGAAAATAAAATACAAATAAATATATAAAATACAAAAATGAAAACAAAACAAAATTGAATAAAGAGAAAATAAAAAGGGAAAGTTAAAAGTAAAAAGAAGGGACGTGCGTCTCATTAGTCTACAATTGGGCCATTTCTTCAGCCCAAATACTCAGCCCAGAATCACTCCACACCCAAGCCCAATCGAACCCTGACCCGGTCCAGCCCCCATGCCATTGAAACGACACCGTTTCGGTGTCCCTCAATCTTGGCCGTCTAGGATTTTTAATCCAACGGCCGCGAAGTGAAGTCCCCTAGGCTTTTAAGTGTCGGAACAGCCCCCCTACCCCATCTTGTCTCCTCTTCACACCCCATTCTCACAGAAACCCTAACGGCGCCGCCCTAATTTTCCACCGCCGGCGATGGCGGCGCCGGCCCCAAACCACTCCCAAGTTACACCCCTAATTCCTCTCCGTCTCCTCTGTCCAAAAATGCAAACGGTTTCTCTCAAACGTTTCTAGAACTCGTCGAATAATTGGTTGAAATTTTCCGGCCAAGACGCTACTCATCCCAAATCGATCCAAATTAACACCACTAGACCGCCTGACCCTCCTCTACCCAACCCCCCTAACTCCGTCCCTCAAATCTCGCCGGAACTGCTCGGATCTTGAGTGGGGGTTTTTCCGGCCAAAACCCTAGTTGCACCAAACCTTCCCAAATTGATACCGCATAGTCCACCTTCCCCATGAAGAATTCACGGTCAAACACATTCAAATCCCACTGGAATCGTTCGAATCTTGATTTTGAAAAACAGCCGGTAAGTTTCTTTAAGGGTTCTTAACATTCCTTTTATAGTTAATTAGTTGTGTAATTAGCCGGAGTCTAATTTTGTGTGTTTCCGTTTTTATCTGGTTCAATTTGTATCACAGTGGTTATTTGTCTAATAGAGTCTGGTTCATCTTATTTCAGAGCTTAGTTGATTGTCGTTTTGATTGATTAGCTTTAAATTAGTAGGTGTTCTTTTAAATTATTTTAGTCGATTAATCGTTTCATTTAGATTTAGTCGTCAAGAGCAGTTCATGCCATCTGATTTCATATTGAGTTTATGATGATCAATTGATTAGTTTCTTGGTTTATTGATGATAATTGGCAACTCAAAGTTCAGTAGTTAGTTTGGGGTTAGGATTTGAGTTTGAATTTAGTTTTAGCTGATTAATACTCATTGCAGTGATTGCTTAACTATGGTTCAGTCAGGGTTGGGGTAGGTTAGTGATTCTAGGAATAAGCTAATGGCAATTGGGGTAATTTAAGGGTTTGGAATTTGTTAGAAACTGAAATAAAAGCCCTAGAACATTCTAGNAGGACGAGCGTTTGATTAAGTTGGGGAGGATGTGACGACCTGACCCGTCATCTCATGTGTTATTGCTCCGTTTCCCCCATTTCATGCTTCTTCATGTTTCGTTATCGGTATGTGGTGTGTTAGAGTTGATTTGGTTTGGTTTTGATAAGAAATGAGACACTTAGTCTCTTTAAGGAAAGCTTAAGTTGGAAAAGTCAACCGAATGTTGACTATTGAGTTAGAGGGCTCGGATGTGATTTCCGGTGATTCGGTTAGCTTCGGGGGATGATTTGTGACTTAGGAGTGCGATCAGAATTGATTTTGGAGGTCCGGTGTAGAATTAGGCTTGAATTGGCGAAGTTAGTATTTTGGCAAATTCCGGTTGATAGGTGAGATTTTGATCCGAGGGGCGGATTGGAACTCCGAGAGTTGCTGTAGCTTCGATATGTGATTTGTGATGTATGTGCAAAATTTCAGGTCATTCGGACGTCGTTTGGTTGGGTTTTTGATCAAATGCGGGTTTCGGAAGTTTTAAAAGAACTTAGGCTTGAATCCGATGAGAATTGATGATTTTAGTGTTGTTTGATGTGTTGTGATGATTGGAACAAGTTTGGATAATGTTTTAAGACATGTTGGTACTTTTGGTTGAGGTCCCGGGGGGCCTCGGGGTGATTTCGGATGGCTAGCGGGATGAAATTTGGATTTGGAGATTTCAAATGTTGCTGATATCTGGTATTCTCGCTTCTGCGAGTCTTGGACCGCAGAAGCGGACCCGCTTAAGCGATAGGTTGACCGCAGAAGCGATGAGGAGGCCTGGGCGCCTGGTTCCGCAGAAGCGTTGGTGTAGCCGCAAAAGCGGAATCGCTTATGCGATGTTGTGACCGCAGAAGCGGTTTGGTTCGAGAGTGGGATTTCCGCAAAAGCGGAAGGAATAGCGCGGAAGCGGTCCCGCAGAAGCGGGATGGGGACCGCATAAGCGAAAGTGCTGGGCTGATTATTAAATATCTCCTCCGCGAGCTAGGTATTATTTTCCTCCATTGTTGAGCATCTTGAGAGCTTTTTGGGAGCAATTGAAGAGGGTTTCGACTGGAGTTTATTGAAGGTAAGATTTTTGAGTTAAAAACATGTCTATTATGTGAAATTAACCTAGAAATTTAGGGAATTAAGCCTAAAATTGATGGACTAGGGCTTGAGTTTTTGATATTTCAATTTGGGATTTGACAGGTCATTTGAGCTCGAATTTGGGAGTTCTTGGTATGTATGAACTCGTGGCGAGACGAGGAATCCGGTAATGTGAGTTTTGTAATTTTTCGAGAAGTGGGACCGGGGTCCGGGTTTTGCTAGTTTTGAGATTTCTGCTATTTCTCGATTGTTTTCGATTGGGTATTCTTCCCTTAGCATATTGTGATGTATTCGCTCTGATTTTGGCTAGATTGGACGCGCGTGGAGGCCGGTTTGAGGGGCAAAGGCGTCGCGAGCTGGGGATTTCGCCGGTTCGAGATGAGTAATACTTGTAAATGATATCCTGAGGGTTTGAAACCCCGGATTTGCACATCATAGTGCTGTATTGTTGTGACTTGCATGCCAGGTATGAGCGTGGGGTAGAGCACCGTTGGGGATGGTGACTTGGTCCGTCCCGGTTGTTGATTTTACTGCGTAATTGACTAAAACCTGCTTGATGCTATAGTGATTTGGGCTGATTGCCTTGTTTGGGCTTCGTGCCGATTATTTGAATCCTTTAGGGATTATTATTGTTGTTTTCATGACACTTAGCATGTTAAATGACTTCAGTCCTGAGTTAAACACAGTTTTGAAATGTGCAGTCATATTGCTAAAGTTTAAAGACTTAAATTGCATTTTCTGATGTTTTGAGTTAAAAGCTATTACTTGACATTGCCCGAGTGGCTCATTTGCATTGATCTGGACTGAATATGGATCGGGTTGCACGCCACAGCGATACTATGATGATATTGCGCTTGGGCTGTAGGAGCCCCTCCGGAGTCTGAACCCCCACAGTGAGCGCGGGTACCCAAATGGATCGGGTTGCACGCCGCAGCGGTCTTGTGCATTGCATTGCATTCATGCATTGGTGCCTATTTGTACTACGTGTCATGACATTCAGCACTCTCATATCATTGGCATCCATGCTACTTCTTGCACTGTTTACCAGATACCCTGGTGTTATTTGTTGATGGAGTGTTATGCCCGAGGGGCTGACTTATGTGCGGACTTGCACTATCTGATTACGCATTCATTTGCTTGACTGTTGGAAAAGGATATTTTCAAAAGAGGTTTTTAAACTGAGCCAGATATTTTTTAAAGGATTTTTTCACGGTTTTACTGTTTTCTCAAAGGGTTGTACTGTCCTATATAGCATTATGGAGTGCTCTTACGTGATTTCTTGCCTCTCAGTTATTATTTACTCTTATTACTCACTGAGTTGGAATTACGCACTTTACTCCCTGCACCTCGCGTGCAGTTGCCGGTATTGTTCACCCGGTAGCGGGTTATTAGCTGATTGAAGGTATTACTATTGTAGCTGAGAAAGGTGACCGCCAGCGTTCGCGGCACCGGATGTTGTCTTTAGCATTCCAGAATTTATTTTTGTATAATATTGGCCATGTAGTTGTGATCAGGTTCCTTTAGATGCTCGTGACTTGTGACACCCCGGTCGGGTTGTGTTGGGTTGTAAATACTGGCTATGATTGTCGTTAAGCTGTATTTATCTATTCAATTATGTTTAAAAATTGTCAAGAGATGATTTGGGTTAGTTGGCTGGCCTTGTTTTCACGAGAGGCGGCATCACGACCGGGTTTGGAAATTGGGTCGTGACATAGGTCTTCCCCCAAAAATCCCAAATTTATATTAATTTTCCATGTCTAAATCCATGTAAGATCACATATTTAACTCAAAAATAGGAAGAAATCACTTACCTAGTGTTGCTTGGTGAAAATCCCTCCTTGAGCTCTCCAAAATAGTCCAAGCCAAATGAAAGAAATGAAAGAAATGGACTAAAACTCGTGTTTAAAACATTCTGCCCGGGCTTCATCGAGTTGTACCTCACGCTGTGCAGGTTGTACATCCTATTACCATTTTCCCCTGCTGTACACCTTTTATTAAAACGCCCATAACTCCTTGTGGAAATATCCAAATGACAAACGGTTTGAAGATTTAGAAATTAGATTCAAAGATATTTCATTTGATAGGTTCTACACCATATAACTCATTATATATTCCGAGATATGAGCTTCTAAAGTAGGCTCCATGCGTTAGAAAATTCTGTCGAAACTGCTCCACCAGCCATTTTCAATCGATCATAACTTTCTGATAAAATGTCCAAATCATGAATGGTTTAACTTTCTGGAAACTAGAATGCGAGGGCAACAACTTTTATGTTTTACAAAGTTTCAGATTTCCTTATAGATTTCGAGATATAAGATTCCAAAGCAGCCTACTCGATTGCACCATTGTTGTCCAAAACAGCAGTTGCAGCAGATTTTCAGCAGCTTTAAAGTTCCGAAATTGATCCGTTAGCCTTCCGAAATCCACCCGAGACCCTCGGGACTTCAACCAATTATACCAACATGTCCCAAAATACAATACGAACTTAGACGAGGCTTTAAATCACATCAAACAATGTTAAAATCATGAATCGTACTTCAATCCAAACTTTATGAACTTCGAAATTTCAAACTTCTACATTCAATGCTGAAATCCGTCAAATCACGTCCGATTGACCTCAAATTTTGCACACAAGACATATTCGACATTATGGACATGCTCCAACTATCGGAATTGGAATCCGACCACGATATCAAAAAGTCAAACTCTCAGTCAAACTTCTCAAACACCTTCAAATTTCTATCTGCCAAATGACTTCAAAATGACCTACGGACCTCCGAATTCACTTCCGATCGCGCTCCCAACTCCAGAATCACCATACGGAGCTATTCCCAAACTCGGAATCCCAAACGAACATTGATAACCCTGAAATGCACTTCAACCCAAACTTATGAAATTCCTCCAAAATGCTAACTTTCACAATAGGCACCAAAACGTTCCCGAGTCTTCCAAAACCCGATCCGGACACACTCCCAAGTCCGAAATCATCATACGAACCTGCTTGAACCTTTGAATCCCGATTTCGAGGTCATTTACTCAAAAATCCAATCTTAGTCAATTCTTTCAACTTAAAGCTTCCGAAATAAGAATTCTCTTTCCAAATCGACTCTAAACTTCCCGAAATTCAATTCCGACCATGCGTACAAGTCATAATACCTGAAGTGAAGATGTTCATGGCCTCAAACTGCTGAACGGCGCGCTAGAGCTCAAAACGACCGGTCGGGTTGTTACATTAAAAATCAGAATGTTCTAGATTTTGCACAGATGTCCCCATCCTTTGCATAAAATGCTAATATTGGATAAGAAAAAGGACAGACAACTGTAAAAGATGTTGTACTATTTTGATTTTCAGAATTTTAGGTTAGAATATTCCTTTTTTTATACCTTTTTGTACACTCTATAAAAGGAAAATATTCCATCACTCACTCACACAGATTCAGCATCATTCTCTCCACAAAAGTTTTTTGAAACAAGCATTAGATTTCAGAAATTCTAGAAAACATTCAAAACATCTTATTTCTGGTTTTCACAAGCTGAGAAACTTGGTTTGAAGTGGAGGATTTTCTGGGTTCCTTTAGCTGGGATTTCTGGCTTCAAAGCTGTTTTAATTTGGTTTAAATTTCTGGGTTATTTTGGGCTACTGCTGCTGTGTTAGTATCTGTCCTTGCAAGCTTCAGCCAACTTCCTTCTTTTCTTTCTCCTGTTATTTGGTTGGTCTTTTTGCTGCTGCTGAGGTATTTAACCTCAGCTCTTTCTCTATGTAATGCCATGAATGACTTGTTAAAATGATATAAAATCATATGTGTAAATGATATTTGTAGAAGTGAATGTCTTTTCATGCTAGTATTTAGTTTACATTGATATGAATGTGTTTAGCTTTGACTATGTGAGTTTTAAAATTTGAGCATGAAGAACCTAGCTAATACTTGAATGCCTTGTAGTTTTAGTTTGCAAAAGATAGCTCTATTTATGTCCTTAGCCAAATCTTCTAGTTATTAATGTTGATTATGAAACTTTTAGTCATTTTTTCTCTTCTTTCCTTTATCTGAGTAGACAGCCCCTCCCTTACTTCAAGTCATTTGTCTTCTTTCTTTGTCTGTTTGAGCTATGAGCTACCGCCTGCAGATTTGGCCACCAGTTGGCCAAATCAGCAGGTTCAAAAGCCTGAAAGTGGAATTATGTTGTTTTGACAAGAGGAAACCAAGCTCTAATGGACAAATCATGTCCAAAAGAGGCAGGAATTCTTCATGATGTCAGTCATGCAGATTTATAATAGATTAGCTTTTAATATGGTTAGTTTATGTAATAAGTACTTTGTAAATTTTTAGGGTCTAGACACATAACTGTATTTAGAAGTACTTTGTAAATATATGGACTTTCGTTAGTAAATGGACTGTTGGAGTATTCTAATTTCGAGATTTGATTATTTTTAATTATTAGCTTAGGTTCATAGCATGTGATTTCTTCATAATGAGTACAGTCCAGCATCACATAACCACTTAAATGTAATACAAATTGGGCCAGACTTGCAACAAGGCCCAAATCTGGGAATCACCTGAGCAAGACTGGGCCCTGGCGAATGGGCCTGGGCGTTAAGCCCAGTAATTCAACCCTTAATTATAAAATCTCTCTTGTAAATTCCAGTATAAATGCATGTCTTGCAAATCATAGTAGTGTACTTAATTTTAGACTTGAATTGTATTTGGATTTTTTTTAGATTCTGATCGTCCTCCTTAAAAGTGATTTGAGTTATAACTTTTGCAAAGCATGCATTGTGTAAGATTGGGCCGAAAATGTAGAGGTAGATAGGCCCAGCCGGTAGATATTCACAACTGGGCCCGTCTGAAGCCCAATGTGGACATAACTTGATTAAAATTCCAACAGGGGGCAAGAGCCCTTGAGTTCTATTCTGCTGGGCCAAACTTTGAGCCTAAATGCAGCTTTTCAAAGTTGAATTTTTCCTAATTTAGTCAATTGATGAGCGCCCAAGCCCAAACTCCTTTTCAAAATAATAATTTAGAAGGCTAGCCCTTCATACTTTAAGTTTGTCCTTGATTATTGAATTTCAAATTAGGATTAAAACCTGGTTAAAATAAAATTGAGGTGTGACATCCATAATTAGATCATCCATGGCCCTCACAAATATTGTAACTTAGATATTAAAAATGAATCTTTGTAGTTTGCTTTGGGCGCGTTACATTAAATTATCATGGCTACGGGTACGGTTCCCGTGACGTAGTTGTGATTTGTAATTGCTAAAATCCGGGTGTCCATTTCATGTGACCCGACTTCAATTTCCAACAATGTTAAATAAAACGTGTAGCGAACCGCGGGTGCATTTCATGTAGCGTGGTTTAAGATGTGTTTTAAATAACATTGAATTTCCCTAAAAACAGTAAAAGTGGTTAGAAAGTCAATAAAAATGCACATAAGTTTAAAATACGTAATTAATTAGATAATAGGACAATATTAACAGTTTACACGACCGTGCTAGAACCGCGGAACCCGGGAATGCCTAACACCTTCTCCCGGGTTAACAGAATTCCTTACTTAGAATTTCTGGTTTCGCAGATGTTTGCTCAAAAGTTATCACATACTTTATGAGTATAAAACAACATAATTAAATCACGGGAAAATCATAGCAAAACGTAATAATCCATTGGACCAAATGAAGGAAACGAAAATAAGTACTCAGAGTTAGGAGGAGAAACATTAAAATCCTTTATTGATAATGTGGATTTGGCCTGCCTCTCCATTGAGAGGTTCAGAGCCTTACAATGGTGTTCTACTCTCTCGTAATATGGGTATCATTGTGTTTTTTCTCTTCTTTCTGGATAGTGACCAAGAAGAAACCCCCCTTAATATGGTTCCATCTCTTGGTATTTATAGCTGTAAGCTTCGTGAGCTAGCAATAAGTGGCCGGGACCACGTTGGGGTTTTGCCTTCATGATGACGGATAGGTCGTGGCCTTGTTGATCGAATCAGATGAGGGTTGAATATCGTTAATTCTAAGTGGTCGTACCACTAATTAATCATGAATTAGCTTAAGACGGGATTAGCTTCGTTAATTATCGTGGGGTCGGATTCTGACCCATACAGTTGAGGTCGTGCCTTGGCCGAGCTCGATGAGTGGATTTCATCGACTGTAGTTTGAGAAACTCGGATAGGGAGGTCGACCGTCGCTTCGGTCGAGGCCGAATTCTCTTTGGCGATGGCCTTTAGCCTTGTAGAGTGTTAGTGTTTTGTTATTGTGCTATCAAGTCGTCGTTCGATTGAGGTCGAACTCTCCTCCTTAGCAAGGGCGCTTGACCCTTTAACTTAATTCGAGTGAGGTCGAGCTTTGTTGTGCTCTGATCCATACGTTTGTTTGGGAGCATAACCGTCGACCATGGTGGACTGGTCATATGTTGTGCAGCCGAAGGGAGTAGGGGTACGCTGGATACGTGTTTGGCAACGTCCATCATTCTGAAGGCGCACGGAACATCCTCTCGGCGTTCATGGGTCGTTGCAACCGTTTTGCACGTGAGACGCCGATTGGTGACTGAAAAGCCGCTTCATGGAGCCTGTCATAATGACGCACGTTTCTGCAGAACCGGATCGGTTTGTGGTTGGTCATGTAGTTAATGAAGGCTATTGGGGATTGTGAAAGCCACTTGTGTTGCTTATAAATAAGGGCTGACTCATTCATTTTTTTTTTATATTCTCATTGTTTGTCTGAGAGAGATTCTGAAGAAGCTTTTCTTCCTGTTAATTCACCTTCATCTTTGTTCTTCGATTGATATAACTTCCGTATTTGTCCCTCAAACTTTGTTTCTTTCTCGTTATTGAATCAACAATGGCAGGCTGTTCTTCCCAAAATGTTCTTCCGACGGATCTTCCAGTTAACTCTCCGATGACTGAAGGGCCATCTCCGGCAATGGGTGGTGCAGAACTGGTGGAGACCGATGAAGCTCCATCGGTTGTCGAGATAGTATCTTTGCCCGGAGGTCCCATGACTGATTTCACCGCCGATAGTGGGGAGGATCAGGTGGATGAAGCCCCGTTAATGGGGGAGATTGGGATGGCCCAACTACGGGGACAGGGGGTCATCCCCAGCTATGCTGACGTCATTCTCGCTAGAAGCGAGGAGAGGGTCCACACCGACCGCAGGGGATACTGCGTCTTTTACGCCTATCCCATCAAGTTGGGGTTTAAGCTCCCGCTCCCAATGCTAGTGGTTGATTTCTGTCGTTATTACGGGGTATGCCCGGGTCAGCTTGCTCCTTCTCTTTAAAAATTATTAGCAATGCTTATCAAATATACAGAACTGGCCGGTAGGGAGGTCGCGCTACAGCATGTTCTTAGCCTCTACGCTCCCCAGAGAGTTCGTGGTACCATGATTCGAGCGTGCCCTCACGGGACGAGGGGCCTGACTGTGAAACTAGATGATGAGGTCGACCCTCGCCCTTTCGAGCACTTCTTCTACATCAGGACTGAACATTTAGTGGCGTGCTCTACTGGGTTCCCAGAGGCTTGGAATCATGCACGTAAGTTCCTTAATCGTCGAATTCCCTTTTCTGCCCCTCCTTACGTCTTGTGCTCATAAACGTTAACTCGTATCAATTTTGTAGCCGAAAAGTTGCCGCCGGCTCCGTTGAGTGGGATTCATGAGTGGGTTGAGGCCGTGCTCCCCCATACGATGGGGATACGCACATGGGCGTCTTTCTGGGAGAGGCATGGCCGTAGTCCTGTGGTAGGTAAAAAATTGATTTCTTCTTCTGTTCCGCTTTGTTTCAACTCTATTCATCAACTTTGTTTTTCTGTGATCAGGGAGGGCACGCCGCGTCAAGGCCCCTCAGTAGGCCTTCCGTCGGCCGGGTGCGATTGCTCGACTTACTGCAGCGCCGGTGTCACGCCCAATACCGAGGGCGGCATCAGTTGAATCTTCAGCGGTTCCTTCTCCAGCACGGGCCGCACTTCGGGACGAGGGGCCATCGAGGGTTATGCGCCCTAGAGCGGAATATCCATCAGATGGGGAGGAGGAGAGGCCATTGATAAGGCGTAGGGTCGTGTTCACGCCGGCTCCTCCTGTGGCAATTAATTTGGACCACCTCCCCCCCCGGGCGGATGCGGAACGGAGTTTGGCTGCGGCGCCTGACCCTGAGGGTGGACACGCCATGGGGGTTACCCCGATTGGCTTATGCCATGATGATGTCGTCGCTTCGGCGACTCAATTGGTGGTTCCAGTCGCTGAGACGGGAGGTAGTTCCTCAGCGGCTGCTAATATTGGTGAGGAAAGCGCTCCTTCGGTGGCTACGGCGGGTGGTTCTACCTCGCTGGTGGCGGAAGAAGGAAGGGATGTTGTAGGAGATGAGTACGAGTCTGAATCCGACTTGGACCCCGACGACGTCCGTATGTTCCAAGAAGGCTTCACCAATTTAGCGGTGCGCGCAGAGGGGCGGTCTCGCTTCGTCGAGGTTCCCACGGAGCTGAACTTATTGCTCCAAGGGAGTAGCTTGGTCCCGTAGTTTGAGTTGTTATGCTGGAGGCCGAGAATGCATCGTTGAGGGACGTTACGGATATCGGACTGATGAATGAAGTGGACGTGATGGGCTTGAGGGTATGTACTATGACGTCGGTTCGCTTCTTCTTTGCCTTAGTTTGTCCTTTATCTTAATCGTTGTCTTTGCTTTGCAGTCTTATTTGTTGGAGGTGTAGAGTACTCATCGAGCCAACGTCCGCTCGGGGATATTTTGCGGGCGCTGGAGAAGTACCGCCGCTACCGAGATCGGTGCCGAGAGATGCGCGCGCGCTTGAGGAATGATCTCCGTAGTCGGACCTTGGTCGAGGAACTGGCGAGGCGGGAGCCTCAGATGCAGCAAACACTTGGCAGAGCGAGTGCTCTCGAGGAGCAGCTCCGGCGGAATGAGGAGGAGCTCGAGGCGGGGAAGAGGGCTGCAGCTGAGTGTGAGCGCCAGGGCCAGGCTAAGGCGGCAGAGGCCGCTGCGGCATGGAGCGGGAAAGTGACTGCATTGGAGGGTGAAGTCGCGGTATTGAAGCTTCAGGTGAGGGATGCCTCGTCGAGGGCTGGGGCGTTGAAGGAAGCTATCCGCGTGCAAGAGTCCTAACAGGCATTGGAGAGGGCTGCTGCGGCCTTTAGAGAAGCGAGTCTCGAGGAGCGGATCGGTGTCTTTAAGCAGGACGCCCAAGTCATGGCGGACCGGATCACAGCCTTAGAAGAATTCCAATCCAGAATACAATCACATGTTGTTCCACACAACTCAAATGCCCGAAGCAATAACCTATGACCACTATAGCTGCTCAAATAACATCCTGGATGCCGTCAATACACTTCACATTGAATTTAACCTTCTTCAGGACCTCCACAACACAGCCCAAGATAAAGAAACATGCAGAAACTCATAGCCGCCCATGAAGTCAACAAGTCAAGAAGCTCTCTCACCCGCCAAGGGCCATTACCCAAATCTTAGCAAAAACACCCACCTACTTCCAAACACTCATCACCCCCAATACCATAATCTCAGGTCTAAGAACATCATCTCAGCCAATACAAGCATCCCAACTGATAACTCATCACGGAACCACAGGGATTCTCACACCACACAGTTCGTACACCAAACCAGCAATAACTCAATTATGCAACACAAATAAAAGGAAAGCAAGGTAGAAGAATTATCTAACAAGTATAACATGTGCAACAACAAAAATATAGTTTTCATCAAATCATTCCACAGAGGAATAACAGAACACCAAATAAACACAAGGAAAGGGTATCCCACATAACATCCTGCGGCGCGTAGCCTGCTCCCAAATACTCATCAAGCCAAAATGCTTGGGTTCACTGATCACATGAATACTGATATCAAGCACAGCAGAGTGCACAAGTAAAACTGTGGGAACAATGAATAGAAGTAATAAAATATGAGAGAAGCAAGCACATATAAGGTGTAATGAGCAAATCAACATCACGAGGGCTATCTCGCCCGCATCGCCATAAGGCCTGAACAGAATTACAACATGCCTGGGGAATAATTATACAACCTCACCGCCTGACACAGCATAAAAGAGTAGCACATAACATAGGCTAGGGGCACAAATAATATCCATTCTGCCTGATAACATAACCATAATGACAACCTCACAGGAGCGCACAAACTTGATCTGATACAAAACACATATTCTCGCTGATCTCCTAAATAGTCCCCAACCAAATCCTGATCCTTCCCAATTAGATAAATATTCTTCAAAAAGATCCACAGCAACCTATCGATAACACATGCTATTAATTATTCCATTCTCAACATTTCTTCTGTCACGACCCAAGTTCGCCCTCCGTGAACTGTCATGACGGCACCTAGTCTCTACGACTAGGTAAGCCTAACAATTGCGGGAAAAAAACCAAAATGCGGAAAAATTAATAAAAACTGAAGATAAACAAATATAGAAGTATTTAAGATGTCGCTCGGCATATGCCAATACAAGATCTCAAAAACTGGACAATTCCCAAAACTCGGAATCTCATGAAATCACAAGCTATGAATACTACATTGTGCTTTAACTCCAGAATGTCTAAACAAAAGTAAATACAGAAGGGCTAATACTATAAGAGAGAATGGAAAGGGACTCATCGGTCTACGGACGCGGCAGATATACCTCGAAGTCTCTGGTGGATCACCTCGCCTCAAGAGTAGTAGGGCTGAGTCGGAATACCTGGATCTGCACATGAAAAACATGCGCAGAAAGGGCATGAGTACACCACAGCGGTACTCAGTAAGTTGCAAGCCTAACCTTGGTCGAGTAGTGACGAGGAAGGTCAGGGCCCTACTGATTATAGCTGGAATAAATAAGATAAAACAATATAGAATACGACAATATATTTAAATGCTAACAGTATGAACTAACACAGGATAATAAGAATAACAACAACTAATATAGAGACAGAAGTAATCACGGAAAGAACACAGCTCAGCATAGAGATAACAACCGGGAATCTCCCAGGATACCGTCCTGTAGTCCCAAATATAAATATCCAGTGGATCTCCCAGGATAACGTCCCGTAGTCTAACTCATAGTGCGCGGGGATCTACCGGAATCCCGATCCGTAGTCCCAAATATAAATACCCAGTACTGGGGGAATCTACCGGATGCAGTCCCGTAGTTCCAATATAAAAGGGCAGGGGGAGCTCCCGGAATACCAATCCGTAGTCCCAAAGTAAATAGGCAGGGGGGATCTCCCGGGATACCGTCCCATAGTCCCAAAGTAAACACACAGCAGCAACACGAAGAATGCTCAATTCAATTCAAATTTCATACCAAGGTAAAACATGTATTTCTAAACTAGCATGCTGCACATAATCCAAATAAGGCAGTTTGAGCAATTAAGGCAACTAAGGCAATTAGACATGCTTCCCTAAGCTAACAGCAAGCTTAAATTGCAAGTAGTATAAGCAGGAAGGGAAACACAATTGAGTTACTTAATGAAAATAGGATTTTCAACAATTAGCACAAGTACGCACTCGTCACCTCACGTACAAGGCATTTCAAATACCAACAATACCAAATCCTAAGGGGAGTTCCCTCACACAAGGTTAGGCAAGCCACTTACCTCGAACCGGCTCAAAATCAACCCGAAACCACGTTCTTGCCATAAGTACTCGACTCCAAATGGCCCAAATCTATTCAAATCAATTGCATAATGTAAATATAACTTCAAGTAACTGATTCCACTAATTAAATTCTAAGCTACTACGCGAAATTAGGAAAAATGACCAAAATGCCCCCCGGGCCCACGTCTCGGAATCGAGTAAAATTTTCAAATTCAGAATCCTCACACTCTCACGAGTTCATACATACTAAAATTATCGAAATCCGATGTCAAATCCCCAATCAAAATCCGATGTCAAATCCCCAATCAAAACTCGACACTTAGGCCTAAGAACTTTTCCAAAATTTTCCCCAATTTCTCACCCCAAATCCAAAATTAAATGATAAAACTAACAATAGATTAATGGAATACAACTATAAAGGGATAAGGAATTGTTACCCAATGATCTTCTCTTCAAAAACCCCACAAAATCGCCCTACCCCGAGCTCCAAATTTGATTTTCCAGTTATGAACTCAAACCCTCAAAATTTCATATTTTTGCCCAGCGATTACCGCATCTGCGGTCAAGGGAGCGCACCTGCGGAAAAGGCATCGCATGTGCAAAATTTACTTAACGGGCTGGATCCGCTTCTGCGGTCGCTTGGCCGCTTCTGCGGCTCCGCATTTGCGGTCACCCAGCCCCACCTGCGGTTCCTGGAGCCTTGGCCTAATCTCGCTTCTGCGATCACCAAGCCGCTTCTGCGGCACCGCACCTGCGGTCCCACACACGCAGGTGCGGTTATGACAGGTTCAGCAACCTCAAATCCTTCCTAAGTCCAATTCAACTTCCGTTAAGCACCCAAAACTCAACCGAGGCCCTCGGGACCTCAACCAAAAATGCCAACCAATCCTAAAACATCATTCAAACTTGTTCCAATCTTCGGAACGCTCAAAACAACATCAAAATACCAATTTAACATCGGATTCAAGCCTAAGAACTGCAAAAACTCTCAAATTATGCTTTCGATCAAAAAGTCTATCAAACCTCGTCCGAATCACCTGAAATTTTGCACACACGTCACATTCAACACTACAGAGCTACTCCAACTTCCGGAATTCTATTCCGACCCTTAGATCAAAATTATCGAACCGGAAACTTCAAAAATTCAACTTTCGGCATTTCAAGCCTAAATAAGCTACGGACCTCCAAAACACAATCTGAACATGCTCCTAAACCTGAAATCACCCAACGAAGCTAACGGAACCAATGGAACTCCATTCCGAGGCCGTCTTCACACTGTTCTGACTACGGTCCAAATTCTAAAACTTAAACTCTCATCTAGGGACTAAGTGTCCCAAAACTCTCCGAAAACTCCAAATAAATCCTCCCGGCAACTCACAATAGCAGAAACAAACACGGGGAATGCAGTTAATAGGGGATCGGGGCATTAATTCTTAAAACGACCGGCCGGGTCGTTACATCTTCACAATCCACCAACAGGAAATAGTCCACATCTGGGGACATCTAGTCCCAAAACCTCAGGAACACTAAAATTTCCATACCCGAATTCAACTACGCAAATCAAATGGCTGATACATCACTCACATTCCATCATCCTGTCTAAGTACCCATAGAGAATTTCCGGCCGCGTAACAAAACATGAACCTCGAAAGCCTCAAAACCCTGTAATCACCATGCCACTAGCCACGCACCAATCTTCACAGATGATAGCCAACAATGCCAACACCCCATTAATTTTTGATACCTATTCAGGAGAAAACCATAATGTACAACATATCCCTCATGCCCATAGTAGCCAACCAACCTAAGTCGTTACCCAAACCATAGAGAACTCCCCGAGATCCGCCCGTATGCAACTAAGCCATTAGGACCGCATCTCCCCAACTTAACCGAGTCACACAAACCATCCAATACCAGAGTGTTGCCACAAATGTTAGTAGATAATTCATATTCAAAATGACCAATTACTTCCATTACCCTGGTAACTCAACACCACAGAGCTGACCTATTTCTTCGGATAGTCGACGTGCAATAATCCCGATCAAAGTCCCGTGTACAGATGACCCCAACACGAACCATATAGCCCAGAAACTCCTAATCCACCGCATTCCCTCTTAAGCACCCTGTTCTGCCACAACCACGATACCCACGCTGAATAGACCTTCTGTGAATCTGAAGTTGTTCCTCCGACTCCCCTTGATGCTAAAATGTAGATCCATTAATGACGTAGAAACATTGTAAGCCCCAACATCATCCCGTGCAAGATCTCAGACCTTAGTCATACACAAAATCTGGGAACTTACCAATGCCACATATACACATACTTCAGGCCAACATTGATGTAAATCTGACTCTGCAATCTGAATGCCGCTAATGGACTCCTCCACTTGGCGTGAAGCCATAGAAAACATTATCTGATGATCCGCAAAACTAACCTTCACAGCTCATACAACACAAATCACAAGGTACTCCAATACCACCAATCACCCCCAGTCAACACCCACCTCGTGACCTCGCCACAAACTCGACGACTAGCCAACCAATTAAACCTTCTCAAGCTTGCACTCATCAACCAGATGCCAGGAACCGATGCGCCTCCACATGAACAACTGAATAGTCTCTCAATATCTTTGTATCTTCAGTATGGACAACACATTGAGACAATGTATGAGCATCCCTGACTCCCTCGTAGCCCGTCTGTAGCATCACTAACCACTGGCGCATAGTGGACACTGAGAGCGTAATATCATACGCGAGTGGATGTAAAGGAACATAAGTTATATACTTCGAGCTGAATGAATATCGCATGATAAGGAATGAAAGAAGTAGAATTTCCTAATAGTTCTGTAGCCTCTCGAAGATAAGTACAGACGTCTCCGTACCGATCCGCAAGACTCTACTAAACCTGCTTATGACTCGTAGCACCTATGAGCCTAGGGCTCTGATACCAACTTGTCACGACCCAAAATCCCTCCGAAGGAGTCGTGATGGCACCTAGTCTCTAAACTAGGTAAGCCTAACATTAACAGAAATAATATGAATATTCACTAACTTCAAATGATATAACTCTGAACACTTACAATTCCCAAAACCAGTGGTACAAATCATAAGCATTTCAAAGAGTAGATATACAAAATAAATATGACACTATTCCAGAACAAGAAGGAACAAATGAAAGCAAATACAAACGAAGGTGACTCCGAGGCCTGCGAACGCAGCAGCAGGTTTACCTTGAGTCTCCATCTCGACGATCCGCACAGCTACTACCGATCAAATGCCTGAGTCTGTACAAAAAAATGTACAGAAGTGTAGTATGAGCACACCACACCGGTGCCCAGTAAGTATCAAGACTAACCTCGGTGGGGTAGTGACGAGGAACAGTCAAGACACCTACTAGTCAAATAAATTGAACAGGATATGACAATGAACTATCAAGATATAATTAACAAAGTAATATCAATAGTAGGAAAAAGTCCAACTATAAATAATGGAGTCAATAAAGGGAAACACAGATAGTAACAAACGATAACCAAGTAAATTAACACCAACATAACTGGGACACAGACAAGTAAGAATATGTTCAAACCAAGAAGGCGATGCCAACTCAATCAATCACATAATTTCTAATACACAATTCCGACCATCTCATTCCTCGGTATCTTATGTCATAATATCAAGTTCCACACCTTTAGTACATATGACACCTTGTGCCCACATATATCTATCTCGCTTTACGCAACATCATCCTCATGCCACTCAGTACATAGGGTCCATAACCAATGCAATAAGGATGTTCAAGGAGTCTTATTTAAATAACATAAAGTAGATTACGACTTCTAAACCAATTAGGAAATCAACAAGAAAGGGAGAAGTTATTTTTAGAAATCATTTGAATAAAGAAAATATCCTTTTTAAATAAAATACAACATCGAATGAACTATTACATTTAATAGGATTTTAATAAAAAACTTAGTGGGAATTCCCTTTTTGAGTAAGACTCAACATCATCAGGTTAAAGAAAATTTAATTGAGAAACTAATGGAAATAGACCGTAACATATATAGGAAATTAAATTATTGAAAGCTGTATACATATACACGGTGGGTTCAAATTTAAAAGTCTTTTATAGCAATGTAGAACCTATTACTTTATTTTAAATCACGATATCACTAATAACTTAACAGCACCGGAGGAAATGACTCAACTTAGTAATTTTACTTTAAAAAACTAATTCACCAGAATAATAGTTTCAGAGAAAGAATTCAAGGAACAACGGCAAGTCAATAACTCAAAGCCAATAACCGGACCCTCAAAACTCAGTAAAACCCGAAATACAAATGGTCAAAGTTTTAAACAAATGAATTAGGGTCTTCTCAGTATTCAGCTATAATCAAATCCTAAATGAAGTGTAAAACCACCGAATAAATTGTACAAACAAAGAGGAATACATAAGCATATATATATATATATCTATATATATATATATATAGATATAGATATATATATATATATATATATATGCGGCACGCATCCCGATCCCACCAATCCTCCCTTATTCCTCCGTAAAAATTTAAATAAAAGTAAATTATATATATTTGTTGCGGCGTACAACCCGATCCCACCAATCCTCCTTATTCCTCCTTAGCAATTTCAAAAAGAGTACATAGCATTTATATCACCATATCAATAACAACATGATCATTCTCCCTTATTACTCCTTGTTGCGGCGTGCAACCTGATCCCACCAATCCTCCCTTATTACTCCTCAATATATATATCACCCTTATTCATCCTATTGCAGCGTGCAACCCTATCCTACCTGTCCACCTTTATTACTCCTTGTTGCGGCGTGCAACCCGATCCCACCAGACAACATCAATTCTCCCTTATTTCTCCTTAAAATATCAACAACCAGACATAATTTAAAATCAACAACAACAACAACAATTCAACAATCCAATCACAAGGATTTCTACCACCAAGAGTATGAGTACACTGCAACGAGAGAATCACGGAAAAACCAAGAAGCACAATAACCTTTAGAAAAACAAAAAGACATATAAGGCACGTGATAATTACACTGGCAACCACAACAATTTGGACACATAGCATATAGGCACGGGGTCATAGAGAAATTTCACAATTAAGAATAACAAAACAATAAGGAGGACAATTACTCCAATTAAGGCAATCAAGGGCCAAGCAACAAGTAAGAATTAGAGGAAAGTTAACAACATTGTATGGAGCATATAGAGGTAAACCAAGCAATTAGGAAACACAATCATATCGGAAAACTTCCCACTTAATGAAAATAAGGACCTAAGAACCCTAAAGACAAATTTTTCACAAATAAGTCCGAGCACACCCTCGTCACCTCACGTGCACGGACTACAAATAGCATAGAAGACTCAAATCCTAAGGTGGGTCCCCCACACAAGGTTAGGAAAGATACTTACCTCAATCCGGCCAATTCAATACTCAATTTAGCTTTTCCTTTACCAATTCACCAATGCTCGGCTCAATCTAGCCAAAAACGACTTGAATACATCAAACAATGCAAGAGAAAATAATTTCAATTAACAAAGTTATGATTCTTATACAATTTTGCAAAAAGGCAACTCCCTGAGCCCGCACTTCGAAACCCGACAAAATTTACAAAAACTGAATACCCATTCCGATACGAGTTCACCCATATGAAAATTATCTAATTCCGACACCATTTGGTCCCTCAAATCATCATTTTACATTTTTGAAAGATTTCACAATTTTCCCCAAATTTTCCTTTAGATTCTCATGAATTTGATGTTAAATCTAAGATATAATCACAAAATATAGTTGGAAATTAATTAGAGACACTTACCCAATAATTTGGTATGAAAATCCTCTCTCAAAATCGCCCACTCTCGGAGTTAGGGTTCAAAGAATATGCAAAATTAGCGAAAACTCGGAATACCCAGCTTTTAGCAGGCTGCAGATGTCGCATTTGCGACACTGGGTTCGCAAATGCGAACTCGCAAAAGCGAAGAAATTTTCGCAAATGCGAAGCCTGAACATACCATGTCACCATCGCAATTGCGATGAAAATCTTCGCAAATGCGAAGGGCCTTCGCAAAAGCGGCCCAGAACTTCGCAATTGCGAACCTTACCTGCCCAGTTCATTTTCGCATTTACGAGACTGGCTTCGCAAATGCGAAGCCTACCAGTCCCAACCATTTTCGCAAATGCGATAAAATATCCGCAAAAGCAGTGGTCGCAAATGCGACCCTTTGCTCGCAAATGCGAGATCAGACAACAGAAAAACTAGAAGTTTCTTCCAAACACTCCGAAATGCTTCCAAAACTCATCCGAGTCCTCGGGGCTCCAAACCAAACACCAACACAAGTCTGAATACATAACACAAACTCGCTTGCGCGATCGGAACACCAAAATAACCTCTAGAACCACGAATCGGATGCCAAAACGCATGAAAATCACTATGAACTTCAAGAACTTTTAGAATTGCGACCAAGCATCCGAACCATATCAAATCAACTCCAAACGATACCAAATTTTGCCGGCAAGTCCCAAATGACATAACGGAGTTGTTCCAACTTTCGGAATCGCATTCCGACCTCGATAACACAAAAGTCCACTAATGGGTCAAACCTCTCCATTTTTCAAACTTCAACTTTTCCAACTTTCGCCGAAATGCCTCAAATTACCCTATGGATCTCCAAATCCAAATCCGAACGCACGCCTAAGTCCAAAATCACCACACGGAGCTACTGACATCATCCAAAACTCATTCCGGAGCCGTCTACTCAAAAGTCAAATTCCGGTCAAATTCTCACCGCTTAAGCTTCCAAAACTAGATTCCTTCTTCCAATTCGACTCCGATTCATCCGAAAAAAGATTCCAACCATGCACACAAGTCGATACACATAATATGAAGCTGCACGTGACCTCAAACTGCCGAACCAGATGCAATTG
The DNA here is from genome assembly GCF_001879085.1 of Nicotiana attenuata. Lineage (NCBI taxonomy): Eukaryota > Viridiplantae > Streptophyta > Magnoliopsida > Solanales > Solanaceae > Nicotiana > Nicotiana attenuata. Next base: position 27,830 of record NW_017674109.1, on the reverse strand, counting down.
ATCAAAATGGCCAGTCGGGTCGTTACAATACCTGCTGGCGTTCGCAGGCCTCAAAGTCACCTTCTATCTAGTTTCTATTTCGTTCTTCTTCTTTTTTTATACTGTTGTATAGGGATGTTTCAGTATACTCATGTAGAGATTGTGACTCAGTATCACCAGATTTTGGGATTTATGTTCAGTTGTATTGTGGAATCCTTTTTATGTTAGCTATTGATTTAAGTTGGAAGTTTTGTTACTATTTTCGTTAAATTCTTCATGTATGTTAGGTTTACCTAGTCTTAGAGACTAGGTGCCATCACGGCATCCTACGGCGGGAGATTGGGGTCGTGACAATCTCAGTTTGAGTTAATGTTCCATTACCTCCCACTAAACAACCAGTTGAACGCAAACAAAATGGTTTACAAAAGTTAAAGTTAATGAAAAAGCTATTTGTAAAATATGTCTCTTTAGAAATTAGGATGCATTGTAAATCTTGTGAATTACCTTTTGAAGAGTTGCTAAAGAAGTTGCAACTAGAAAAAATTTACTATATGATATATTATATGTTGCATATGAATATCGATTGCCAACATGTTTAATGCACATGTTTCTTCTATTCAAGATATGATAATAAATGATGATTGAGATACCGCTTTTTATCTTATTCAATTTTTAGAATTTTTTTATGCTACTAAAGAATTTTTGGGATATATTATCCAACTATTTCTAGCATATTGATTTATATAGATTGAATGTCGATGTTATTTTTAAATATAAACAAAAAGAAGAATATAATATAGTTCAAATAATGGTTGAGAAATTTAAAAAATATTTTTTTTCTATTTCTACATTGTTGTTGTATTACATCCTCAAATCAAAGTTCTTGATGCATATAGAACTTATTGAAACGATTTACATTAATTTAGAAATTGAAACAATACAAAGACCATCTCTTTCCACTTGTTCGGTTAGCGTTCAACCAAATACTAAAGAAGTGTATGACCATTATCAAAGACTAATGAACTTTGTTGCACTAACTAGTGGTGCATCTTCTTCATCATCATCGCAATCTCTTAAAAAAACTGCTACACATAAATCTTTTGGTGCTATTCAACGAATAATTAGAAAATCACAATCTTCACAAATTAACAAGCATGATGTTGATTTACTTGTAAGAATTATTTATATTACCGTTGATGAGGGAAATGAATATTTGCTGAAATATTGGAAAATGAACGAACAAATATTTCAAATTCTTTCAAGAATTGCACGAGATGTATTAACTATTCAAGCTTCATCAGTAGCTTCTATAAGCGCTTTCAGAGCAACACAATGTCAAATTGGAGACCATAAGGCTACCGTTTTGTTCAAAATTGGATCAAATCGGAGAGAAGAAACTTCGATCTTTCAGAAATAATTCAAGAAGACGACTATGCGTATAATAAAATATTATCTAACGGAGATGGCAGGGACGAAAGAGAACAAGTGCTACCAATTCCTAGCGAATAACCACGAAAAGTTATTGAAAAATTATGTAAATCTTTCAAAAGAAATGTATAGTTTTATTTTACAAGTATTGAGATACACATAAATAATTAAATACTTGTAACTTGTATTAGAAATCTAATATTTTTATTTCATTAAATAAAATAAAAAGCACTTCATAGTCTTAAATTTTTTTTATCTCTTAAAGTTTATATGTATTTAAATATAATAATTTTTAAAAATACCGCTAAGTACCCTCACCATATGCTTAAGTATCCTCCTATAGGACCGATACTGGTGCCAATACGGTGCCCACAAAACTTCCCTTACCCAGTACCTTAGTTCCTCTTAGCCCCAGTCCCCTTAAGAACTCCCCCCCTCCCCCCCCCCCCCCCTTACTCTTCTATATAGTAATGGTAATATTATGTGGAAGTCATATCATTTTAACAAATTATCAGAAAGTGGCAGATAAGGTCACATATCAAAAGTGAATAAATTATTAAATATTTGAAGATAAGAGTAAGCGGTCAACAAAGAGAAGTCATCACATAATTCTATAAATTAAGTTATCAATAAGCAATCAAAGAGTAATTATCTGCAAAGCTTCAAGAAAGACAACATGTCAATCAAATAGTCATTTAAGGTGCAAATAGTCAAGTTTATTGTAACGACCCGATTGGTCGTTTTGAGCTCTAGCGTGTCGTTCAGCAGTTTGAGGCCATGAGCAGCTTCATTCCAGGTATTATGACCTGTGTGCATGGTAGGAATTGAATTTCGGGAAGTTCGGAGTTGATTTGGAAAGAGGATTCTCATTTCGGAAGCTTTAAGTTGAAAGAATTGACTAAGATTGAATTTTTGAGTAAACGACCTCGGAATCGGGATTCGAAGGTTCCAGCAGGTTCGTATGATGATTTCGGACTTGGGCGTACGTCCGGATCGGGTTTTGGAAGATCCGGAACGTTTCGGCACCTATTGTGGAAGTTAGCATTTTGGAGGAATTTTATAAGTTTGGGTTGAAGTGCATTTCAGTGTTATCAATGCCCGTTTGGGATTACGAGTCTGGGAATAGCTCTGTATGGTGATTCTGATGTTGGGAGCGCGATTGAAAGTGAATTCGGAGGTCCGTGGATCATTTTGGAGTCATCTAGCTAAAGATAGAAATTTGAAGGTTTTTGAAAAGTTTGACCGGAAGTGGACTTTTTAATATCGGAGTCGGATTCCGATTCCGGAAGTTGGAGTAGGTCCGTAATGTCGAACATGACTTGTGTGCTAAATTTGAGGTCAATCGGACGTGATTTGATAGGTTTCGGCATCGAATGTAGAAGTTTGAAGTTCTAAGGTTCATAAAGTTCGAATTGGGGTGCGATTCATGATTTTGATGTTGTTTGATGTGATTTGAGGCCTCGAGCAAGTTCGTCAGGTGTTATTAGACTAGTTGGTGTGAGTAGACGGGGTCCCGGGGGCCTCGGGTGGATTCCGGATGGTTAACGGATCAAATTTGGAAATTGATGAAGGATTGCAGCAGCTGGTATCTGGTGTAACCGCACCTGCGGGGTTTTGGCTGCAGGTGCGGAGCCACAAGTGCGGCTTTGTGGTCGCAGATCCGCATTTGGCCAGAGCTGGGAGGAATCGCAGATGCGAGGGTGTTTGCGCATCTGCGAGCCCGCAGGTGCGTGGTAAGCTCCGCAGATGCAGAATGCGTGAGGGGCAGCTGGGTCGCAGGAGCGGAAGGGCACGCGCAGGTGCGAAGGCGCAGGTGCGCTCGAGGGACCGCATAAGCGGATTTCGCCCAGCTTGAAGAGGACCGCACCTGCGATGCATTTCCGCAGGTGCAACTGGTGCACCGCAGGTGCGGAAATGCTGGAGGCAGTGAGGTTCTTTTAGATCGGGGGTTGAGTTCATTTCAACCCCATTTCTTCCATTGGAGCCGATTTTTGGGGCACCTTTGAGGTGCCATTTTCACCACCAAGCATGAGGTAAGTGGTTTATGCTAGTTTTGAGTTAAATACATGATTATATACGGATTTGGCATGGAAATTTGTAGGAATTTGGGATTTTGAGGAAAACCTAAAAAATTCGTATTCTTGGATTTTGACCACGATTTTGGGTATGAAATTGAGAGTAAATTATATATTTGAGTTCGTGAGGTTATGGGTAAACTTTATCTTCGAAAAATTTTGGAATCCGGGCACGTGGGCCCGAGGGCATTTTTGTCAACTTTCCAATCGGGGTTAGGAATTGTTATAAATGGGATTATTATGAGTAATTGAACATATATTAATGGGTTGACATAATAGTTGACTAGTTTTGAAGCGTTGTGCATCAATTTGAGTCTTCGGAAGGGCGTGGAATGCCGGTTATGGAACTTCGGAGCGAGGTGAGTCTCTTTTCTAGCCTTGTAAGAGGGAATTGTCCCCATAGGTGAATTAATTGGATTTTTGCTCCTACTTGTGGGGACGACGTACGCACGAGGTGACGAGAGTCCGTGCGTAGCTACTATTATGTTTAAGTCCGGGTAGTCTAGGACCTAAAAACATGTTATACTTTGATTATTTGTAATCTTATTGATAGTTGAATTGCTTAAATCACATCGAATTAGTAAATGAATTTCTAAAAAGATTAAACTTCATTTTCTTGAATTGTTAAAAGAGAATTCGCTTTTCTTTGGATAATTGTTCCCTGATGAATTCTTGATTGACTGATTATTGTGTTTATTTATATTTGACCGCGTCGCATGTATGATTCGCGAGCGGGGTAATAGATGCATCTATGATTCGCGCCATTCGACCCTCTAGCAGTGCACAGTTTAAATATTGTTGGACCGGGTCGTACGTCCTCGGCATGATTTGCGCATGCTCGTATTGCTTGCCTTGAAATTTATTAAGGTGATATTGTTTCTTCCCGGCTGAGAATAAATGTATAAATGATGAAAAAGGAATTTGGGGGATTTCACATAAAAGAAAGGATTGCTTACTTGCTTCACTCTGTTGAATTACAATCGTGTTTATATAAATCCTCGATTTGTCATATTATTGATGTATCATTATTGGACCACTAGTAAGTGTCGAAGTAGACCTCTCGTCTCTACTTCTTCGAGATTAGGCGGGATACTTACTGAGTAACGTTGTTTTCGTACTCATGCTACACTTGCTGTGCATTTTTGTTGCACAGGCACCTGTATTTCTAGTGGCTTATTGGGCGTAACAGCATGGATGATACGGGGACTAGGTGAGCTGCATTTCTCGAGGCGACCCGCAGCTAGTATAGTCTCTTTCAGCGTATTGTATCTACTTTCTGTCCAATTTGTATTCCGGACGGTTATTGTACTTTATTGAATTCCTTAGTAATTTCTCATGCACTTGTGACACCGGGTTCTAGGATGATTATGGGATATTCTGTAATAACTTCTAAAAATTTTTTTTTTATTTTGTAAAGATTATCTTTTACTCGCCAAATTGAAAGAAAAATCATAGTTTTCACAATAATTCAAATGAGAATTTAATTAAGTGTGTATGGTTGGCTTACCTGACAGCGGTGTCCGGCGCCATCACGACCCCTAGTGGATTTTGGATCGTGACAACATGGTATCAGAGCACTAGGTTCCCTTAGGTCTCACGAGTCATGAGCAAGTCTAGTAGAGTCTCGCGGATCGATACGGAGACGTCTGTGCTTATCTTCGGGAGGCTACAGGGCTGTTAGGAGTACTTCCCTTCTTGATTCCTCATCGTGCGGTTTGATTGTTTGGAGGCTTATGCCTTTATTTCCTACCTATTCGATCTTATGCGACGTGGAGCGCTTATTATAAATCAGGAATTGAGAAATTTTAAAAGTACTACAGAGGTGGTACGGGATGCTTCTCCCGGCGTAGTTGATTTGACTATTGTCATCGCTTTGTGGAAGGATATTCTGTCATTTCAGCTCGGTAGCTGTATTTCTGAGAGCTCTAAGGCTAGGCACAAGTTGCCATGATGCTTATGAACGATTTTTGCACAGTATTGATGTGATGGTAGGATGTTTGCCTACGTGTCGGGGCAGTGAATGACTTGAAGGGAGGTTTACTCAGTGCATGATTTAGAGATTCTGTATTTTGTTCCCGGCGGGGGAAGGCAATTGGGCCAAGGATGTTCAGAGTTGGGTTGATGGAATAACGAGGCTTGGTATTTGCGAGCGTGATGGAATTTTTATCTTTGATGAGGTGTCGTTGTCCTTATTGAATGTACTAAGTTTGCCGGTGTTAAGACCTTCAACAATTCGCCTTTGGGGCAGGATATTGTAAGATAGTATTGGAGAAGCGGCTGCCAGAGATCGCGGGTGCGGTGGTTCAGGATTGAATCGATGGTTATAATGTCGATGGCTCGATAGGAGATGATCTCCAGAGAGGTTTAAAGTTAGTAGCGGTCTATTGGATCAAAAGCTACTGAGTTAGAATTTTGATCGAAGGCATCAGCTGAGCGGCAAAGGATGATGAAGGACATGTGGGAAGTGTCATGCGGTGGTTAAAATTCTAGAAGACCAAGTGTAAGAAGCGGAAGTCGAATAGTTTCTTAAAGAACAAGGTTTGGCCAAAGTGGGAGAGTGGCAGAGCAGCTCGTGGATTCAGTGGCAGAATAACTACACCCTTGAGGAAAGTTTGGAGTGATTTGGAAATTTTAGTGGACGGTGATTGGGTCTACGAGCTTAATTTGAAATATTGGCTAGCATAACGGCGGGAGATCTAATATGACGGAAAGGAGGTCCTTGATATGAAGAAGGATACAACGTAACTGCGAATTGGAAGATACGGACGCACATTTAGTTAATGTCCACGAGGAGTGAATGGACTTGTGCAGCTGGTGGATGAGCACGGGCTCAGGATGGGTTATTGATGTCGTAGTAATTGTACCCCGTGCAGCGACGTTGGAGGATGTCGGCGCGTAGTCTCCCCATTTGGTAATGTCTCCTATGAGCAGATCAGTGGTCGCGTGACTGGCAAAGCTTCGGCGAAGGATTTTATTAACTATCCGGTAAGAGGTCTAATATGTGAATGTTGTTATAGATTCAGAGTGTTCATGAAATGCTAAAGGAAGGATTTCGAAGAATCTAGCGGTTTAATTGCGCAAGATCATGTCAATAAGAGAGAAAGAATCTTGTTGGATTCCAAGGTTGTGTAATGGTGGCTTCAAGCTAAGTTGGAGAGTCCCACTGCCTACGATGGGGTTGTATGACTATTTTCTTGTGAGGTTTCAGGTTATCGGCGTATTGGTAAGTTGTTTCGGCTAAGGAAAGAAAACATCAGTAGTAAATTGAGCAAAGGAATTCAAGAATGTATTCTATAATTGGCATCATCGATTCATGTTCAGTCTTTGGGAAGACTCGGGAATTATGCTTCGCGTTGAAGTGAGTTGCAAGGAAGGTGATTCGGCCGGGTGCTTCTTTGAGTGGATGTTCATGGGCTAGCGGAGCCTTGCAGTTGATTATATTCGGGACCATGTCAGAGTGGGTGACTCTCAATAATGGTCCTAGTGAATTCAAAGGTTAAAAAAAATGTGGTGCCTAAGGATTCAAGCCCGCTGTATGTTTAAAAATCGAGCCTGTGAAACAACTTATGATAAAAGGCTCAGAGTGTTCTATGATGTTTGACTTGCAGTGTAGCATTGGGAGGAAAAGGAGAAAAAGACTTCGAATTCGTAGAGGAATTATCAGGATGGGTGTACCAGTCGAGATGCAAATATGCGCACAAGGAAGGTATGAGATGGTTCGTTGGATTTGAGACAGCGTGGTCTCGTGTTATAAGGCCACTCGGGTTAAGTGCATTATGTGTTGAATGAAGTTATTATTATTCTAAGACAATTAGGGATAAATTGGAAGAGGTTGGATTGGTAAGCCATGGTTGAATTGGCATACTAGTGGCAGTGATCAGTTCCTTCAGCGTGATTAAGTTATGCAAGTGATTTGTGATGGTACGTGTGAGGCTTGTCGTCTACCGTAATTGATTTTATTCGGAAGTATTCTAGTATTATGGCCTGCTATGTGTAGGCGGGTCCCGGAAAGAGCTATGGTGGCTTAGGCCACTACTTGAAGAATTTGCATCTTCTGCGGTTGCGAGAATTCACTCGTGTGTTGCTATGGTTCTCTTGGAATGAGTTAAGTAAAAAGTTTCGATGTGAGGAAGTGTTTACCATGTTAGTGGTTCAGGAGTTGTGATGAAATTTCTGTACTATCGCATGTTGGCTTGTTAGGTGCAGTGAGCGGTATGGAATTTGAAAGTGAGGATCAAGGCTGCGGTTTGGTGTTGACAAGGACGTCACAAGCTCGGATGAGCATGAAAGGGATTTAAATGTTTAGAGTAAGCTGGCATTGTCTTCAGCGTCACCTGGGATCGGCGTTTTGTGAAAGAGGTTTTGCATCCTGGTTATGGATTCTTGATCGCTTCCAGCGTTAGTGCGGCCGGTGGTATGGAGGTGCAGACTAGTTATCAGTTATGAAAGGTCGTGGGAGCGTGTCCCACGGGAAGATTGTATAAGTGTGGCATATAGTCACTTGATTGATTGGAGAATGAAACCAAGTATGAAGATTGTGGTGATATCGTTAATTTGTGAATTCATGCCTGGAGGGCACTCGGTTTATTGGGTTGTAGACTGTGGAGGATAACTTCGGTTATGATGGTTTTTCTTGTGTGTTATGGGAAAAATGGGTTATTATGAACCCAGAAAAGATTATTGGCCTAGTTCGGTACGATCAGAATCGGCTTGAGGTCTGTGGATGGATTTAAATATGAATATGGGCTCTAAATCAGGCCGAATGTGTTCATTTCAGCATAGCTCTCCTTATAGGGGAGTATTCGAACGTTGGGTGCTATTTCGTCATCGGCTATTTCATGTAATGCTATATTGTGCCGTGTGAGTTGCGAAACGGCTTGGTAAATTTCTTATGTGTTGAAGTTCTACGTAGCGATGGTGTTATGTGAGCAGGATGGCTCTTTAGTTTCAAAACATATATCTCACCTCAGTTGTGCTTGGGTTTGTTAGCTTATGGCGCCATATGTCCCCTCAGGATAGTATTATGCACTTAGCGTGCTTGTGACCGGTATTCGGTATTTTGTAGTAATGAGCAATTTAGCTCGATGTGTATCTCCTTATGTAAATTCTATGTGTGGATCGGGTGGCACGCCGCCATGGGTATGTTGTTTGGATCGGGTTGCACGCTGCAACAGTGTGATGATAATTACAGTCCCTTATATTCTATTCTGTGTGTTTTGTTTCCCATTTTCTGAGGAAAGTTCATATTAGTTGCGTGATTTGAGTAGTCCCTTCCAGAGTTCATTTTCTTATGTATTGCGTTCGAGTTGGTAGCCTATTGGCACGTTGTGGCGTCATATGAGACTTTTGGTCATGTCTGGGGTGGCTTGTTGCCGAGCAGTTCGTACTGGGTGAGACAAGGTTATTGGATCTAGGATCAGTGCAATAGGATTGTATGAAGTATATTAAAGAGCAAAGATCGTTATTTGGTTTCAGAATGAGGTAATGTTCTTGTCAGGAGTGTAGCCTCAATGATTTGTTGAACCGGCAATTGGTTATGAATTTCTACATGTCTCTTCCATCGTAGCAATATTGTAAGATTTGGAACAAGACTTAAATGTATCATGAGGTGCATTCTGAGCATCAAATTCGGGGAAAGTTGGCTATTGTGGTCAGAGAATGTCATTATGGTCCTGTGAATGACGTGGTGCATAGTGTGAATTGAGCAAAGGTATGCAATTTTGTATCGGTGCATCATGCGGTGATTTATACGGTGTTCTTATATTGGAAGCGGGCCTGGCAGAGAATTTCGGATGATGAAACTGGGCTCTAAGGCTCATTTGTTTGAATAAAAGAGAATATCTTCAGATTTGCTCGAGCTAATGTGCTCAACTGAGTTGTGGTAGCATGGGTAGGTGCACAAGGTGTTTAACTGTGATTTCAAATAACTCCAGCCGCAGTTCTTAGCACGTTCAAGGACAAATGTATGTTTAAGTGGGAGAGAATGTAACGACCCGACCGGTCGTTTTGCGCTCTAGCGCGTCGTTCAGCAGTTTGAGGCCATGAGCAGCTTCATTCCAGGTATTATGACTTGTGCGCATGGTCGGAATTGAATTCTGGGAAGTTCGGAGTTGATTTGGAAAGAGAATTCTCATTTCAGAAGCTTTAATTTGAAAGAATTGACTAAGATTGGATTTTTGAGTAAATGACCTCGGAATCGGGATTCGAAGGTTCCGGCTGGTTCGTATGATGATTTCGGACTTGGGCGTATGTCCGGATCGGGTTTTGGAAGACCAGGGAACGTTTCGGCACCTATTGTGGAAGTTAGCATTTTGGAGGAATTTCATAAGTTTGGGTTGAAGTGCATTTCAGTGTTATCAATGCCCGTTTGGGATTACGAGTCTGGGAATCGCTCCGTATGGTGATTCTGGTGTTGGAAGCGTGATCGGAAGTGAATTCGGAGGTCTGTGGGTCATTTTGGAGTCATTTGGCCAAAGATAAAAATTTGAAGGTTTTTGAGAAGTTTGACCGGAAGAGGACTTTTTGATATCGGGGTCGGATTCCGATTCCGGAAGTTGGAGTAGGTCTGTAATGTCGAATATGACATGTGTGCATAATTTGAGGTCAATCGGACGTGATTTGATAGGTTTCGGCATCGAATGTAGAAGTTTGAAGTTCTAAGGTTCATAAAGTTCGAATTGGGGTACGATTCATGATTTCGATGTTGTTTGATGTGATTTGAGGCCTCGAGCAAGTTCGTAAGGTGTTATGAGACTGGTTGGTGTTATTGGACGGGGTCCCGGGGGCCTCGGGTGGATTTCGGATGGTTAACGGATCAAATTTGGAAATTGATGAAGGATTGCAGCAGCTGGTATCTGGTGTAACCGCACCTGCGGGGTTTTGGCCGCAGGTGCGGAGCCGCAAGTGCGGCTTTGTGGTCGCAGATGCACGTTTGGGCAGAGCTGGGAGGAATCGCAGATGCGAGGGTATTTCTGCATCTGCGAGCCCGCAGGTGTGTGGTAAGCTCCGCAGATGCGGAACGCGTGAGGGGCAGCTGGGTCGCAGGAGTGGAAGGGCACGCGCAGGTGCGCTCGAGGGACCGCAGAAGTGGATTTCGCCCAGCTTGAAGAGGACCGCACATGCGATGCATTTCCGCAGGTGCGGCTGGTGCACCGCAGGTGCAGAGCCGCAGGTGCGGCTGGTGCACCACAGGTGCGGAAATGTTGGAGGCAGTGAGGTTCTTTTAAATCGGGGGTTGAGTTCATTTCAACCCCATTTCTTCCATTGGAGCCGATTTTTGGGGTTGAGGTGCCATTTTCACCACCAAGCATGAGGTAAGTGGTTTATGCTGTTTTGAGTTAAATACATGATTATATACGGATTTGGCATGGATATTTGTAGGAATTCGGGATTTTGAGGAAAACCTAGAAAATTCGTACTCTTGGATTTTGACCACCATTTGGGTATGAAATTGAGAGTAAATTATATATTTGAGTTCGTGAGGTTATGGGTAAACTTTATCTTCGAAAAAATTTAGAATCCGGGCACGTGGGCCCGTGGGCATTTTTGTCAACTTTCCAATCGGGTTTAGGAATTGTTATAAATGGGATTATTATGAGTAATTGAACATATATTAATGGGTTGACATAATTGTTGACTAGTTTTGGAGCGTTGTGCATCAATTTGAGTCTTCGGAAAGGCGTGGAATACCGGTTATGGAACTTCGGAGCGATGTGAGTCTCCTTTATAACCTTGTAAGAGGGAATTGTCCCCATAGGTGAATTAATTGGATTTGTGCTCCTATTTGTGGGGGCTACGTACGCACGAGGTGACGAGAGTCCGTGCGTAGCTACTATTATGTTTAAGTCCGGATAGTATAGGACCCAAAAGCATGTTATACTTTGAATATTTGTAATCTTATTGATAGTTGAATTGCTTAAATCACATCGAATTAGTAAATGAATTTCTAAAAAGATTAAACTTCATTTTCTTGAATTGTTAAAAGAGAATTGGCTTTTCTTACGATAATTGTTCCCTGATGAATTCTTGATTGACTGATTGTTGTGTTTATTTATATTTGACCGTGTCGCATATATGATTCGCGAGCAGGGTAATAGATGCATCTATGGTTCGCACCATTCGACCTTCTAGCAGTGCACCATTTAAATATTGTTGGATCGGGCCGTACGTCCTCGGCATGATTTGCGCATGCTTGTATTGCTTGCCTTGAAATTTATTAAGTTGATATTGTTTCTTCCCGGCTGAGAATAAATGTATAAATGATGAAAAAGGAATTTGGGGGATTTCACATAAAAGAAAGGATTGTTTACTTGCTTCACTCTATTGAATTACAATCATGTTTATATAAATCCTCAATTTGTCATACTATTGATGTATCATTATTGGACCACTAGTAAGTGTCGAAGTCGACCTCTCGTCTCTACTTCTTCGAGATTAGGCGGGATACTTACTGAGTACACGTTGTTTTCGTACGCATGCTACACTTGCTGTGCATTTTTGTTGCACAGGCACCTGTATTTCTAGTGGCTTATTAGGCGTAGCAGCATGGATGATACAGGGACTAGGTGAGCTGTATTTCTCGAGGCGACCCACAGCTAGTATAGTCTCTTTCAGCGTATTGTATCTACTTTCTGTCCAATTTGTATTTCGGACGGTTATTGTACTTTATTGGATTCCTTAGTAATTGCTCATGCACTTGTGACACCGGGTTCTGGGATGATTATAAGGTATTCTGTAATAACTTCTAAATATTTTTATTTATTTTTTAAAGATTATCTTTTACTACCCAAATTGAAAGAAAAATCATAGTTTTCACAATTATTCAAATGAGAATTTAATTAAGTGTTTTTGGTTGGCTTGCCTAACAACGGTGTCCGGCGCCATCACGACCCCTAGTGGATTTTGGGTCGTGACATTTATATATATGTCTATTATAAACTAGCTCTGATACATCTAATTATAAGATTCTTTTTTATCTCATAAATATATTGTGTAGTGAAACATTAATAACTAATAATAAATTAGAATAATTTAAAGTAAAATAATAGACTTTTTGTAACGATCCGCTCGGTCGTTTAGAGTGTTGCAGCCCCATTTCCCCATTTACTGATCATTTTATGCCTAATTATTGTTATGACTTGTCGGGGTAGTTGATTCGGTTCCGGGGATGTTTCGAAATGAGATGAGACACTTAGTCTCGAGGTTGGAAGCTTAAGTTGAATAGGTTGACCGAATGTTGACTTATATGTAAATGGCTCCGAAATGGAATTTTGATGGTTCCGATTGCTCCGTTGGGTGATTTCGCACTTAGAAGTGTGTCCAGATAGTGAATTGGAGGTCCGTCATTGATTTAGGCTTGAATTGGCGAAAGTTGGAAAATTAGAAATTTTGAAAATTTAAAAGTTTGACTGGGAGTTGACTTTGTGGCTACCAGCTCGAATTGTAAATCCGGCAATTAGAATAGGTTTGTGGTATCAATTACGACTTGTGTACAAAATTTGTGGTCAATCAGACTTAATTTGATATGTTTCGGCGTCGATTGTAGAAGTTGGAATTTCCACATTTTCATTAGGCTTGAATCGAGGTGCGATTCTTGTTTTTAATGTTGTTTGATGTGATTTGAGGCTTCAACTAAGTTCGTATCGTATTTTAGGACTTCTTGTTATATTTGGTTGAGGTCCCGGGGGTCTCGGGTGGAGTTCGGATGGTTAACGGATCAAGTTTGGAATTGAAGGACTGTTGTAGTGCACCAGGTCTGGTGCGATTGCACCTGCGATGTTTTGATCGAAGGTGCGAGCTCGCAGAAGCGAGCAGGGTAGCGCAGAAGCGGCCTAGAAAGGGGTGTACAGTGGTCGCAGGTGCGAGCGTATTTCCGCACATGCGTGGTCGCAGATGCGGCGTATGGGCGGAGAAGCGGAGCTCAGTGAGGAGGCTGTGAGTGTTGATACCCAATTTTTTCCTATAATATTTCAAAATGCATATATGCCTTCAAAACTATGCATTAGCATCAATGGACATTTTTCATAGTTTCCATATTTTTAAATTAATTTATTCTAGTATTTTATTTATATAAATGATTATAAAACTGCATCACAAATGGCTCTATAACATTTCATTGATTTAATTTTGCTATAGCCATATTAAGTTCCATTTATTTCACAAATGGCCAGATTTACACCTTTTGATTATAATTGCATTGATTTTGCAATTATAGCCCACGTACACATCACTGCATGATTTTACTAGAAATCGGTCCCTTATATTTTTAAAATATTGAATAATTATTTTGAAGCACTTCTATGCATGAAAATTATTTTTTCTCATTGTTAATTATTTTATAAAATAATTTTTATTCAATTATTTGGGTATTTAACAAATAGCCTTTTAATTTCTCTAATTTTCGGACCTAAATACCAGCCCAAGTCCCTAACCCAATTCACCCCAGGCCATGACATCCTCTTCTTCCCCCGGACTAGAGTCGATCTCAACCAAATTTTCATTTACACCGGTTGACTCTAATTCCATTTTTTTCTCGGCATCATTAACACTCATGGAGTCGATTGGCGGATGTTCAATTCTTGAATCCTCAAAGTAAAGCTCACTTTCTTCCACGGAATTAGACTNACCATGCCATGGCCTGAGGGTCTCTCAAATTTGCATATCATTATTCAAAGGCGTCATGGTTCGAGGGCACCATTTTCATGGCCCGAGAACATCATTTCATGGCCTACGAATCTCTTATCTCACAATTCATGGCCCAGGACATCATGGTCTAAAGACGCCATCCGCACCATCCAAAGACAATCTTTCATGGTCCAAAGGGAATTTGCATCACGTTTAAATTTTCGCAGTAATCTACGTACTTGCATGTATCATATTTTGAGTTTGCAGGTGATCGCGGAGGTAACCGTTTTTCAAACGGGAGCAACCATTCGCTCCGGTTTCCGTTAGAACTATTTTCATTTCGCCGTTCATAACCGATTCTCATCAGCTACCCTGATATCCAGCTGTCTGCCCAATAATACATCCGATACACTCTAGACCCATAATCATAACTCCATCCGACCCTACCCTTCACAAAAGAACCTTCGCTGAAATTGGCAACCATTCCTATGACAACTCCATCGGCTTCATTCACCGGTGGATCCGCAACTACACATGGCCTAATTCTTATAAAACTAGGGATATGTAGGCAGATCAAAGACCAGAGTCCGGCCTCCATCTTTCAAAACATCTCATTCGGTCAAAATTGGCCATCATTTCTTTACCCGAAAACTCTTTCATCCTCCCCGGGTAAAGAGGGGCAGCTGTTGATACCCAATTTTTCCCTATAATATTTTAAAATTGCATATATACCTTCAAAACTACGCATTAGCATCAGTGGACATTTTTCATAGTTTTCATTATTTTTATATTAATTTATTCTAGTATTTTATTTATATAAATGATTATAAAACTGCATCACAAATGGACTCTATAACATTTCATTGATTTAATTTTGCTATAGCCATATTAAGTTCCATTTATTCACAAATGGCCAGATTTACACCTTTTGATTATAATTGCATTGATTTTGCAATTATAGCCCACGTACACATCACTGCATGATTTTACTAGAAATCGGTCCCTTATATTTTTAAAATATTGAATAATTATTTTGAAGCACTTCTATGCATGAAAATTATTTTTTCTCATTGTTAATTATTTTATAAAATAATTTTTATTCAATTATTTGGGTATTTAACAAATAGCCTTTTAATTTCTCTAATTTTCGGACCTAAATACCAGCCCAAGTCCCTAACCCAATTCACCCCAGGCCCAAATTCAATTAAACCCGACCAAGGCCCCCCTAATCCTGGCCGTTGATATCTAAGATCAACGGCCCGTATTTGTTCTTACCATTTTAATTCCAAACGACTCACCTCTAACCTAATTCATTTCCCACCATACTCTGCCGCCCTCCGTTCCCTTCTTTCTCAAATGCTCTCTATCTGAACCCTAATCCTCAGGCGCCGTCACCGTCTCACACTACCATTCGATGATGTTTCTTCGTCATCTCAAGCCTATACTGCCCTCCCACTTGCTAGGGTTCATCAGTTTCCTATATCCTTGAGAAGATCTCAAGGGACCTAGGCGGTCTAGCTTGCACCTGTGATTTCTTTGCATGTTTCAGGCCGTTTGCTCGACCATGAGTAAGAAACCTTTCTTATTTTGCTATGAACCCGTGGTTTTCTAGGCCTATGTTCTCGTCTCTGTTATGCTTTCTAAAAAATCCTAATTTATTATCATTTTCTATGCATATTGTTGTATATATGCCTCCTTGTACCATGTTCATGTACCCTCAATGAGATTCCTATATGTTCCCAAATCCCTCTCACCCCTGTATGCAAACCTGCTTGCTAAGTGCCTGTGAATCTGAGTATTCCATGATTGATTGGCTGTTCACTGAATTTGCTCTCTTCAGAACTGATTTTAAAATGTTATTAGTATTCTTCTAAAAACTGGTTTTCATTCTTAGCATTTTCTTAAAACTGGTCTATTTTAGAAAATCTTTTTCACTCCTAAAAGTTATCTCCGCACTGTTTTTCACTAAGTCTTTCAAAACTATGTCAAGCACTCTCACTTACTCTTAGATTATTAAGTTCTGCCCCTCTGGTATGTGTACTGCTTAGGGATCCTGAGATCTCTCTGAACTCTGGCATACCAGGGCTGGCTCTTCTACATTGCACATAACCAGTCCCTATTTGAGAAAAGTCTTGGTGTGAGCACTGCTCGGGATCCTTGAGGTCCTTAGGGAACTCTGACACACCTGGACACTTGTTGGCTATGAGATTTCTGGGCATTTGAGACTACATTGAAGGCCTCGTACTCCCAGGTTTATTTTGAGCTTGCTTCAGGCTCCCTATAGTTCAGTTTACATCTCATTTGTGTAATTTACTTAATCCAGGTCTGTAATAATCCTTTGTAAACAGATATTGGGGCAACTAGTAAAAAGGGGAGGGTAGCTATATGATTCTGTGGGGTAAACTGGGTAGAAATCATGTTTTAGGTTTTATATTATGTTGAGTTGCTGTAGAAATCATGTTCTAAGTTTGTGTGATGCATTAGATATCGTGCTTTGGGATTACTATGATCATTCGCATTAAACTGTGTTAGATTTGTGCATTAGATACCCTCTCGTAGGACAATCATGTTTACTGCTTCTGCATATTATATGTTGTAGTTCATCACTTCACTTCTGATTCTGCATAAGTCGCTATCACTTAGAAATCCTGCCCTTAAGTTACTAATACTGTTTAATAATATAACCTTCTCCATGTGCATTAGAGATCCTATTTTAGGACTGCATGTGCATTTGCCTTGAAACGTGTCGCTTAAATAAATAGATTAAAACAGCCCTACACATAGATATTATGTTCTGGTATGAATCAGTATAAAATTACCTGCTATAATATTCATCACTTAGATCAGCATGCCTATAGGATGAAATGACTTCAATCTGTAATTGTCTTTCAATTGTTTAAATACTGCATTTATCGTTTTTTTTAAACGTGCAAATACTTGACAACATGCTATTTGTTGTTGCATAAATCATGCTCAACATCATATTCCACTCGTGCATAATCAATCCTATTGCAACGCTTGATGAGTGTTTGCGCTCTTCCTATATATCACCCTTTAAATTTGGAAAGGCGTATTTGCGGTAAAACTAGCCGATCGGTGGTGCGCTCGACGGTTCCGTGCCTTTCCCCCTCAAGTTGTTTTCTTGAGGGTCCCAGTCTAGACCTCTATAGCAACCTTACTCTGATTAATTGTGCATGCATCATGGTCAAACCTAGCCGGATTAATATGTTGTCCATATAATAACCCTTTAAGACAAGCCTCGTCCAAAAGCCATCGGATTTTCCATAATCCCAACGGATGCAACCACGATTGTGTGCATTAATTTTGGAGAAATAAGTGTCAATATGATAATCATTATTGTATAAATAGACGAACCTGGAGGGGGAAAGGGCTTAACCATCTTTTGTTTTGCAGAAAAATGAGGCATGAAGTCCCCAGATTTGGTATGATCGGTAGCATACCTCCACTTTTGCTAGATTGGTGGAGGGATCTTCCCTCAAGTGACCAAAATCATGTGAAAAGATTCTTAGGGAATTTGCCGTCATTGTTGGATCTTCAACCAAACAAAATGTTGATCGAGGCTGCCACTCTGTTTTGGGATAAGGAAAGGGTTGTGTTCCGCTTTGGGGATATAGAAATGACTCCCCTCCTAGAAAAAATAGGAGGATTTGCTGGATTGCCTTGGGATAGCCCTGGTCTGTTAGCACCTGAAAATCACACCACTAGAGGATTCCTTAAGATGATGGGGCTGAAGAAAAATGATGACTTGGAGTGTCTGAAAAATTCCTACATACCTTTCGACTTCCTCTATGAAAGATACGGTCACAGTTCTCTTACCGTATTTTTGATGATGAGTTCTCGATCACCTCCTTGGGATGGGTTCATCGTAGGGTCTTCATGTTCATTGTGTGTTCTTTAGGCATGCTGGTATTCCCAATCCAAGGGGATAAAATCCATACCAGGCTGGCCATGGTGGACAAAACTATGATGGATGGGATCGAGGGGCAAACATATACCTTGTCCCTATGATCATCGCAGATATGTACCGGGCCTTGGAACACTGTCAAAAGGGGTTAAGATTCTTCGAGGGTTGCACTTTGTTGCTGCAAGTTTAGCTGCTAGAACATCTCCAAAGGGGTCAATACTGTCAAGAATTTCCACGAAGACCGTGGAATGATCATATAGCTTTTCATCACCCTAAGAGGATGACATATATTCCGGACATGTTTGCTCAACCAAAGGACGCTATAGGATGGGTACAGTTTTTCAACAAGTTAACTGAGGACCAGGTTCAGTGGATGTTCGAGTGGTTTCCCACTGACGAGTTCATCATCAGATCCAGAGACGTCCCACACTTGGTGTTGATTGGGTTGAGGGGGATATACCCTTATGCTCCCCTCAGGGTTATGAGACAGGCAGGCAAGAGACAGGTCGTACCACGAGTCGCTAAAATGAGTCACTTCATAGCTGTTTTTCAGGGTGACGCCATCCTATATAAGTATGAAGCACAACATATATGGACTTTGAAGATTATTGTGAAAAAGGATACTATCGAGCCGGGCCGATATCATGCGGGCCATTCATACTTTTACCCCTCTTGGTTGGATCATAATCTATCAGGAATCTTCGAGCCACGGGTTGGTCCAGGAAACAGGGTCATAGATGAGTTTGCCGAAGCAGAGGTGAAGTACAACAAGCTGCGCAAAAGAGTTCGAGAGTCTGAAGCTGAGCATATGGCGCAGCATAAGGCCGATGTGGAAATGATTAGCGAGTGGAAAGAAAGAGCTGTTAAGTCCAGCGAAAGGTTGGAGTATCTGGAGTACAGTTTAATGGAATTAGAAGGGAAAATAAGAAAGAGGGTCACCGACTGCCAGAACGCTGAGGGAAACGAAAGAGGGCATTTGGCAAGGGCATTCTTACTGTTGAACCTGCGCGAGCTGGGAGAGTTGATCGACAACAGCATTCGGTCTGGAGAGGGTCCTTCTGGGACCAAGTAGATTAGATTTACTTGCCTTTCTTTTAAATGTAATAAGGCCAAGTGCCATTAGTAACATTATCTTATTTAGTGTCGTTTTGGGTCGTTTATTTTTACATTAATGAAATGAGGCAATTATTGGCACTGAATTTCTCCAAATCTATGTGTCGCTAGGCCTACCTCGGGCACAACGAGGCTCCCAAATTAGGACACGAATTTACATTCCCGCAATATGTGTTTAAATACTGCAAACATCTCAGAATCATTACTGACTTGTTTACCTTTTGTTTTTCTTTATTCTTTATTCCCATCCCTTAAGGTTGGTTCGCACATACTGGCATCATCAGCATATCACACCATATCTAGAGGTCATCCACCTCCTCCTCCTCCAAGTAATACAAAGATCAAAGGGAAAGCTAAAATAGATAACTTAAGTGGTATTCGAAAGGAAAATGCTGAGAATGTGGAAACTTCATACGGTCGGAGTACTCCGGCACCAAATGATTTAGTTTTGTGGTTGGAACAAAAGATATTAGAGCTACAGGGAGAACTTGAGCAGGTCCGCAACTTAGCAAACCTATCCCTCACCCTGAATGTCCCTGATATAAACCAACAAAACACCAAAAACCCAGCGCCTCCCCAAAACACACCAAACCAGCATCCACAAAACCCTCCCGCACCGCATCAATATGCAACTCCACCTCAAAATCTCAATCCCTTACCGATACCAACTCCGCCACAACACCACCATCAACCAATCCAGTACCCTCCAACCGCTGCTTATCACACTCCCCAGAACACACCACAACCCATTCCCGATCCTCAAAACTCAACCAATGACCACTACTACACCCAGGTTCCTGGCACTCACCAAAACAAACCTATATATGTAGAACCGTACCTCACTCTACTCAACCAACCTCCTATACACCAGAATCCGCTGAGAAGGACCTGCTCATCAAGAACATGGCTGAGGAACTCAAGAAATTGACAAGTCGGGTTTAGGGTGTCGAAGGAGGAAAAGGGATATAAGGTTTGAATTGTGAAGACCTATGCATACAGCTGGATGTAGAACTGCCAGAGGGTTACAAACCTCCCAAGTTCGAGATGTTTGACGGTACAGGTGATCCCAGGGTTCATCTAAGGACCTATTGTAACAAAATCGTCGGGGTCGGAAAGGATGAAAAGATCCGGATGAAGCTTTTTATGAGGAGTCTTACGGGAGATGCTTTGTCCTGGTACATCAGCCAGGATCCTAAGAAATAGTCCAACTGGGTGAGTATGGCATCTGATTTCATGGACCGATTCAAGTTCAACACAGAAAATGCACTAGATGTTTTCTACATTCAGAACCTCAAAAAGAAGCCCACCGAGACTTTCCCCAAGTATGCTACTCGATGGAGGTCGGAAGCGGCCAAGGTCGGGCCAGCATTGGACGAAGAGCAAATGAACAAATTCTTCGTCAGAGCACAGGATCCGCAATATTATGAAAGGTTGATGGTTATTGAAAAACCATAAATTCTCTGATATCATCAAATGTGGTGAAAGGATCAAAGAAGGCATCAAAAGCGGGATGGTAACAAACTTTGAGGCACTACATGCCACAAACAAAGCACTACAATCAGGCGGCATATCGAAAAAGAAAGACGTTGGGCAGTAATGGTGGCTCAGGGCCCAAAATCTCCACTCACATATCAAACACTTCCATCCACATATCAAACACCTCCACCCAGATACCAAACACCTCCACCCACATACCAAGAACCTCCACCTACATATCAACCCTCATCTCCCAGATATTCCCAACCGGCCACTGTCTATCACACCTATAATTCCCAACCACCTCATTTCCAGTCCTCGCCAACTCGCCAAAATTATCCAAGACCACCACCCAATTTTGACAGCAAACCACCCAGATAATACACCGCTATTGTTGAACCCATCGACCAGCTGTATGAAAGGTTGAAAGCCGCTGGTTACGTCACTCTTATTCCTGCTGTGGCAGTAGAGAACCCATCCCAATGGGTCAACCCAAACAAAACCTGTGCATACCATTCCGGTATGAAGGGGCATACCATTGACGAATGCCGAACATTGAAAGATAAAATCCAGACACTGATTGACAACAAGGTCATACAGGCGAAAGAAGCTACACCCAATGTCCGCAACAATCCTCTCCCAGATCATAGAGGTGGTGGGATATATGTGATAGAGATGGATGAAGAATGGGATCCTGAGGGGTCAATCGGGCTTATTCGAGAAGGCGGCGACTTTAAACCTGCAGTCACACTTACTCCCATTGTAGTACAGACTCAGTCACCAATCGAGGTTGAGGTAGTTGTATCGGTTCCATTTGAGGTAAAGGTAGCTCCATCTGCAGCCACCCCTGTTCCATTTGAAGTGGAAGTGGCCACACCTTTCACAATGACAGTATCAACCACACCTCCTTTCAATTCAAAAGCAATACCCTGGGATTACGTTGCCGAAGCTAGGCGAAAAGGAAAGGCAAAGATGGAGGAATCCGATGCTGCACAAGGAATGACTAGGATCGGAAGAATCTATACACCTGAACACTTGGGAGGACCAAGTGAGGATGCCACTACCAAGCAGCCTGTCATTAAAACAGGACCAGATGACCTTTGGAGGAAAGTACAAGCAAGGGAATATACTGTCATTGATCATTTGAACAAAACCCCAGCTCAGATATCCATCCTATCACTGTTGCAAAATTCAGAGGTGCACAAGAATGCTTTGATGAAGGTGTTAAGTGAAGCTTACGTACCTAACAATATCACCTGCGGAGAGATGGCCAACATGGTAGGGCAGGTGCTGGAAAGTCATAAGATAATCTTCCACGAGGACGAGCTACCGCCTAAAGGGTTGAATCATAACCGAGCATTGCATATCACGGTATAATTTGAAGACAAATTCATTGCCGGAGTCTTGACTGATGGAGGTTCAAGCCTCAATATTTGTCCGTTGGATACTCTGAAAAGATTGGGCAAAGGTTTGCATGAAATACGGGCAGGAAGCATGAACATGAAAGCCTTCGATGGGTCTCAAAGGGCCATGATCGGGAAAATTAATCTTTGTCTGCAGATGGGGCCAACTTGGTTCGACGTTGAATTCCAGGTGCTTGACATATCAACTTCATACAATCTTCTATTGGGCCGACCATGGATACATGCCGCTGGAGCTGTGGCTTCCACACTACACCAGGCCGTGAAATTCGAATGGAACCATCAGGAGGTGATCATTCACGGAGATGGGAGTAACCCCATTTACACTAGTCAAACCATCCCGGTTATCAAGAACAGAAGAAGTCTAGGAGGGGAAACTTATCATCACATCGAACGTGTCAATGCCGTTGAGAAAGACAAATGGTGGAGTAACAAAATAGAAAGCATACTAGCATGGTCTGGGTACGAACCCGGCAAAGGGCTTGGGAAGAATCTCCAAGGCATCACCAAACCAATACAATTGAAACGTCATGGTACTACCTTTGGGCTCGGATACCAGTATACATTGGAGGAGTATGATGATTGGTCGCCTCCATGGCGTGGACCTTATTACCCTTTCGAGCAACCAGTGCCACATCTGGGTCAAACTTTTTACCAGGCTAATATAATATGGGGAACGATAGAGGAAGAAAAGTTAGTTGGGCTGAGGAATTTGTTCCTAGAGGACGAGGATATGGATTGCAGTGCAATAATTGAGGAGGAGGAGGAAGAAGGCCTCACCATTCAGACTGTGGAGAAGGGAGCTGTTTTCAGGAACTGGACTGCCACACCATTCCGAGCCCGCCGAGTCCCTGGGTAGCTTGGCAATCAGCCTAATTTTATTTCTATAGCCATTCTAGGCATCTAAGATATTTTCAGTAATTTTGTTTTAAAGACTCACTTGTTTCAAAATAATTGCTCGATTCATTCGAGCCGTACTTGTTTTGGATGTTTTCAGTTTTAATAAACGCATTGCTATTTATTATTCATTATTATCTTCCACACTTTCCTTTCTATAGCGTTATTATTACCTTTCCTGATGAACCGATGAGTGTGATATGTAATGAGACAACGCAATATAAGGATAGTGACTCGGAGGAATTAGATGAAATACCTGAGGAGGTTGTTAGAGAGATTTCGAACTTTGAGAATAAGCCTAAGTCCAACCTGGACGAAACCGAAGTAGTAAATTTGGGAGACGCCAAAACCATCAAGGAGACTCGCATAAGCATTCACTTATCACCACCAGAGAAAGAGGAGTACGTCCGTTTCTTAAAAGAATATGAGGATATATTCGCATGGTCATATGATGACATGACCGGTCTGAGCACGTCCATAGTAGCTCACAAGTTGCCCACCAATCCAATGTGTCCCCCAGTAAAGCAGAAACTCAGAAAATTCAAACTAGATATGAGCCTGAAAATCAAGGAGGAAGTTACTAAGCAGATCAAAGCCAAAGTTCTCAGGGTGGTTGAATACCCAACCTGGTTAGCCAACATTGTACCAGTTTCGAAGAAAGATGGGAAAGTCAGAATATATGTTGACTATCGAGATTTAAACAGATCAAGTCCTAAGGACGGCTTCCCACTGCCAAATATACACATCATGATTGACAATTGCGCCAAGCATGAGCTTTAATCCTTTGTAGATTGCTTCGCGGGTTATCATCAGATCTGGATGGATGAAGAAGACGCAGAGAAAACAGCTTTTATTACGCCATGGGAGTATACTGCTACAAAACGATGCCATTTGGTCAAAAGAACGCTGTGAGAGCCATGACAACCATCTTTCATGATATGATACACAAAGAAATAGAGGTCTATGTGGACTGTCGATACCTCCTTTTTCTAAAGGCGAAATCGGGTTTACGATATTTGGGCGGACAACTCTATTCCTTTTGGGAATTTGGGTTTAATATTTAGTGCACCTAATGATTAAGTGCGGACACCTAGTGATTTAGTGCACCTAATTTGGGCGGACACCTAATGATTAAGTGCATTAGGACACTAAGAATTTAAAAGAAAGAAGAACCAGAGAATGGGTAAAGGCTTGAAATTATCTCAGGGGGAAGGTGTTAGGCACCCCCCAAGATCCACTAGTGTGGTTCCCGGCCATGCTACAATTGTGACTTTAAACAAGTAAACATACAAGACAACTTCCACATAACGATTACAAATAGGAATGTATAAAGGTTAAATAAACATGCTGAAGTCAGGGAATAGGTGGTTTCATAGTTGTTTAAAAGAATGTATAAGTGCAGAGAAATGAGGATCAAATAACGAGTGCAAACAATCAGACAAAAGAAGTGAAATGGGCGGAAGTTTAAAAAGAAAACGGTGCTGGAAATTCAAAGAGGTTTTAAATGATTTGAAGCGAAATACAAGGTTTAAAGAGCTGGAAACTGACAGTTTAAAGAAAACAATAACGAAAGTACATAAGGAGGGAGGGGGTCCTAGGTTTATACATAACATGGATCATCCACGCAACACCCGGTAACCAATTATGCCCGTGGTGTAATCGCGTGATCATCATATCCATGTCTACCCTTTCCCACCCCGTTAAGGTAATAAAACGCGGAATAGTATCGTTACTTATTGCATGCTATTACCCGTCCCGATCCTATCAGTCCCGGAGGCATTGAGACTACTAATCCTAAAGGGGAGGGAGTTGGGGCTTTTCAGAAGTTGTAAAAGGATAAAAGTCTAGGCAACAAACAAAAACACATAATCAAATAGGGGAGAAGCAAACAGCAGTTAAGGCTCAAATAGGCCTCCTCACTTAAAGGCAAATATATAGCATGACTTCAAATACTGGTTATGGTCTGAATTAAATTTAAAAGCGTTAGGACAGGCTGATTTATCACATATTTCTCAGATGAGGAGTCCGAATTAGCCTTGTCTGGTTGTAGTTATTAAAGCTGACACAGTTAATTAATTACCTAATGGTTTGCCTAAGTGAGACCTATAAGCATGATATCTAACAGGGCGTACTGATTTTAGAGAAAGGATCACTGATTTTATAGACAAAAGATCTGCAGATTTTAAACGAACTTATGACTGGTTTTAAACGTATAGATAAAATAGACGAGGCTGATTCGATTGATTATTCCTATAGGCAAGTTATCTAAGCGTTATTGGCTTAAAAACGATTACAGAGATGCAAGAGTCCTATAGGCATGGTATCTAGAATGAAGTTGATTGTTATTAGACCTATGATTGTTTGCCTAATGACAGGTATATGCAGAAGTGCAGAAAAGAAACCTATGATCATGATTTCTATATGCAGAAATGCAAGGGCTTAGAGACAGGATTTCTATATGCAGAGATGCAGAAATAAATGACCTACAGGCATGCTGTCTATGTGAATGCAGGAATTAAAAATCCTATAGGCAAGTTATCTAAGATGAGAATGCAGAAGTTTATAGGTAACCTATAGGCATGTTTTCTAAGAAGAGAACGCAGAAATAAATAACCTATAGGCATGTTTTCTAAGATGAGAATGCAGAAATAAATAACCTATAGGCATATTTTCTACCCTTTTTCATACATTCATTCCCATCCCTTTCCACTAATCCATCCCCAATAGTTATTACAAATTATTACAGACCGTAATGAATCAAAAGAAAGAAAAGTAAAATTACATCAGAAGTTCCAGCTACAACCAAGCAGCCTAATTCAGACTCAAAGTCCAACAATATGAGATAAACCAACTTCCAGGATCAAAACTTCCAAAAGCCTTTCTCATCCTTTGGGTGTGTCAAAGTTCCAAGGAGCTTTATGAACTCCAGGCAATGCTTACACCCAATTACATTGCAGAATTAAGATTATGGTGCAGTGTGGAATAGCCAGCCCTCGAATGTCCAAGTTTAGAGGGAGCTCCAGGTCCCAAAGCAAGGCTCATAAGAGTGGGGCAGCACTTAAGAGTCTAAGAATAAGTGTAAGTGCATGGGGGGGGGGGGAATTAGGAAAACCATGACAAGCTGGTGGTCATGCCCAGCAATTGGGAATGCTGGCATACCCCTGACCAGCCTGTCAGCTAAAACTTGGGAGTTAGGATCCATTGAGGATCAGGTTCAGGCCTGAGCAGTAACTTAGATACTGCCAGGCCAAAACCTTAACTCAAACACATAGAGGAAAATAGGGGTAGGGATTCACAATAGAAATAGATACAGGGAAAGAACATACATAATTTAATCACTGAACATGCACAGTAAAGAGAACAAGAATGCTGAAACAATAAAGTAAACACATAGAGGTGAGGCAAAAAAAATTAAATCAGACATACCAGTTTCAGGGAAAATAGGTAAAAAACAGTAGTCTTGAAAAGCCAATTTGTAAGCAAACACTTCCAAAAGATCTCAGAAAAGCAGAGTGTTGGGAGAGTATTGAACTCGAAGCAGTATTGTAAGCATGTAGGTTGAAAGTAAAAGTTTGAGGTATTGAACTTGAAGTGTGTCAAAAAGTGTGTAAGGGTAGTCCCTTTTATAGTGCAGAGAAACAAGTAAGAAAGGCAAGGAAGTATCATTGAAATCAGTCTCCCTTTGGTTAAGGGATTCTGATTCCAACGGGTAAAAGCCAGTTAAGGAAAGAAAATTTTAATTAGAACCTTTCAAAGTAGAACAAAGGGGTAAATACATAGAAGTTATTTAAGGAAAACAATCAACAGTACACGGTTTGTGCCAAATATGGCAAGGGAATCAATCAAACAGCCATGAAACCAAAACTACAAGTTCAATTGGAATGAACCAAGTCAAGAAAGGTAAAGGGGGTTCAATCGAAGAAAAATCAGTGACAATTCGTCAGCCTTATTAAAAGGATTTCAGAATCAATCAATTAGTTGGTAAAAAACCTTTTGAAAGAGAAATTTCTCATATATAAAGCATACCAATCAAGGAGAAGGAATCGTTAGGTTACATAGGAAAAAGAGTCTATCATTGAAAGCCTTAGAGTCACAAGCAAAAGGGATTCAAGTTCAGTTACGGACTCATAGTGAGTCTAAAAGCCTAGGGTCCCAAAGTGGAACCCTAATACCACTTGCCAAAGAAACCCCCAAATCCTAGGGTTTCGAATTGAGTCAGATATAGAGGTGAGAAAATAGGTTATTGAAAGAGGCTCAGAAGTCTTTTCCAAAGACTGATGAGAGACAAACACACACGATAGAAAGAACACTGATTCAAGGTCATGAGAACACGTTTGAGAAAACTCGGAACTTAAACAAGTTCAGAAGAAAGAGATGATACGAGTTTTAAACAAAAGTAGATGAAATATGCTTAGCAGGAACACAAACAGAGTTTAGTAAAGTGAACAAAATCAAAGAACTCAACCATAAACACATATAGCAAACAACACGGATTAACATGCGAGTACAGGAATAACAACAAAAATAGAAGAATCTTGCATAAAAGAAAGAGAAACAAAGAGCAACCTCATGCGTAGTAGAAAAGAAAACATACGAGCCTAACATAGATGATCACACATAAAGAAAGAACAGAAAGAATCAGAAAGATATTTGAAGAAACTTTTTCAGAAACCCTAAAATCGAAATTGACGATTTTGAAAAGGAAATTGGGGAAAACCTTTAAAATGTCAAGTAAAGCCCAGACATATCACAGATCTAAAAAATAAGCAAGTACAGAACCTCAGACGGCTTAGAGTTGCAGAGAAAACCCTAGAAATGAGAAAGGTCTTGAGAAGAGTCAGATCCTGAGTCGAAAAGACTCATATTGCTTGAACATGCCGGAATAATGGCCGG
>NW_017674108.1:46410-108530 GCF_001879085.1 Nicotiana attenuata | reverse complement strand
TACCCCCTCTCATCACCACTTGCTGCCTCTCTCTCTTTTCTTTCTTTTTACCTCCACTCCTACTTGATTCAGCCACCTTTACATCTTTAATAGGACCAACTAGAACAAACCTATTTTCAGTGCTTTCAACCACAGTAGAAAATACTACACAAGAACTTACCTCACCAGGGGTTTCTTTAATTTTCTCAACGTCAGAAGACCCATGTTCTTCACCTTCATTGGCAGAAATAAAATCTTCAGACTTAGAGCTGGAGTCACATTCGTGTACAGGGCTTTCTTTCTTTTGGCTAGCCTTCAATCTTTCATTTAGAACTTTCCTTAGGGCTCCAGATGCTACAGTTTTTCTAGCAAACATTTTCTGCCTACGAACCCTAGGTTTTGGGGATTTAATAGGAGGAGTAGATGAGGATGTGTTCGACGGAGATGCTGGTGGGGGAGTGCCAGGATTATCTTGGGGGTTAGACATGGTTCATCGACTATGGAAGAGCTTTGGGAATTTCTGAGAAGAAAGAAGATTTGGGATTTCTGGAGAAGAAAAGGGCGATCAGAGCTGGAGAAGTATTTTGACGGTTATGGATTAATGAAGAAAAGGTGTAGTGTGTATTTAAAGATGATTAGAATTAAATGCAGTAACAACAGCTTTTTCAGGGGTCAATTAGAAGTCTAATCAAGGTATAATTCCGATCTCTTAGTGATTATTAGGCATCGCTAGATTTTAGGCAAAAATCCCAGTTTTTAGAGTTCTAGGAGAATGAAACTGGTTCAATGCTCAACGGATAAAATTTCTTGGAATTTGACAAATGTAAGACTTCTGCTCATGATTGGAAAATTGATCTTTCTAATTGTGCAGAGTATAGAAAACATACCTGAGCTTTCATATGAACACATACTGATGAACCAGGTTCTTCATATAGAACTCTCTTGAACATGCTTCAAATGCCAAAATAGAAGAACCTTTGTAAGAGATCAGTGAATCATATATATACACATGTCACAGGAGTATACTAATTAAAGTATGAAACTGAGTAAGAATTGATCTAGATATTTACACAAAGTTAGAACTCCTAACCAAAAATATATTTATCTTTTTTTTTTCACTGTGCATTCTGAACTGGACCTATTAGGTGATCTTAATCATCCCTAATTCCAACCTGTTCCTCTCAAAGTTTTCTCTACTCAGTGCTTTAGTGAAAATGTCAGCTATTTGTTTATCACTAGCACAAAATTCTATTGAAATCAATCCTTTCTCATAGTTATCTCTTAAGAAGTGGTGTCTAACATCTATGTGCTTAGTCCTCTTATGATGAACAGGATTCTTTGTCATACTTATAGCACTAGTGTTATCAAAAAATATTGGAATACATCCCACTTCAATTCCAAAATCTACCAGTTGTTGTTTGATCCATAGCAATTGAGCACAACAAGAAGCAGCAGCAACATACTCAGCTTCAACAGTAGATAGGGCCACAAAATTTTGCTTTTTGGTAGCCCATGACACAAGGCATGAACCAAGGAAGTGTGCCATGCCTGAGGTGCTTTTCCTGTCCACTAAGAAACCTGCATAATCAGCATCAACATATTCTACTAGATCAAAATTACTACCTTTTGGATACCAAAGGCACAGATCAGTGGTGCCTTTCAGATATCTCAGTATCCTCTTGACAGCAGTCAAGTGGGACTCTTTTGGATTTGCTTGAAAACGAGCACAAAGCCCTACACTGAAAACAATGTCAGGTCTGCTTGCAGTAAGATACAAGAGTGAACCAATCATACCCCTATACAACTTTTGATCAACTGATGAACCAGGTTCATCATTATCTAATTTAGTGGCAATTGCAATGGCTGTGTCTATTTCTTTAGAATACTCCATTTTAAACTTTTTGATTAGCTCTTTTGTATACTTCTGCTGATGGATCATGGTTCCATTTGGACTTTGTTTGATCTGTAAGCCTAAGAAGAAATTAAGCTCACCCATCATGCTCATTTCAAACTCACTCCCCATTAATTTTGCAAAGTCCTTATTTAGCCTATCAGCAGTAGCCCCAAATATGATGTCATCCACATAAATTTGCACAACAAGGAGATCTTTACCTTTTTCCCTTAAGAATAAGGTACTATCAATTTTACCTCTTTTGTAACCATGCTCCAGTAGGAATTTGGATAGTCGTTCATACCATGCTCTTGGGGCCTGCTTGAGTCCATAGAGAGCCTTGTCTAACTTGTACACATGCTCAGGACATTCCTTGCTCTCAAACCCTGGAGGTTGTTTCACAAACACTTCTTCCTTTAGGTAGCCATTCAGGAAGGCACTTTTGACATCCATCTGATGGAGAGTGAATTCCATGTGTGCTGCAAAGGCTATGAGAAGTCTGATTGCCTCTAGTCTTGCAACTGGAGCAAAAGTCTCATCATAGTCTATGCCCTCCTCCTGGCTGTTACCTTGGACCACCAATCTTGCCTTGTTCCTTGTAACTGTTCTATCTTCATCAAGTTTGTTCCTGAAGACCCATTTTATACCAATGATTGATCTGTCCTTGGGTCTTGGTACTAGGTGCCAAACTTGACTCCTTTCAAACTGGTTAAGCTCATCCCGCATTGCATTTACCCAATCTGCATCCTGCAAAGCCTCAACAACATTTTTAGGTTCAATGATAGATAGAAAAGCATCAAAAGCACACAGATTCTTTAATTGTGATCTGGTTTTAACTCCAGATGTTGGATCAGCGAGAATGTTCTCAATGGGATGAGAACTTTGATACTTGTGAGGTTTCACAACCAACTGGCTTCTGCTAGATGTTTCTGCCATTTGCTGATGAACAGGATCATGAACAGGTTCCATCAAGGAATTTATTTCAATTCCACTTTGATTTCTTCCCCCTGTCATGTTGCCCTATATGGAAGAACCTGTTCCATCACCTGTTCCTTCTGTTGGTGCCACTTTGACCTGAGCTGATGCTTCAGTCAAGTCTTTTACCAATCCAATGGCTTCATCTTCATGTTCCTGTCTCTCAGAAAGAATGTTAGTTTCATCAAATACTACATGCACACTTTCTTCTACACACAAAGTTCTTTTATTAAACACTTTATATGCTTTGCTATGTGAAGAATATCCCAAGAATACTCCCTCATCACTTCTGGGATCAAACTTTCCTAGGGAGTCTTTTCCATTATTGTGCACATAGCACTTGCAACCAAATGCCCTATGATGGGATATGTTTGGTTTTCTCCCTTTAAGTAACTCATAGAGAGTCTTCTCTACCAGTGGTCTGGTCATGCATCTATTTATTATGTAACATGCAGTGTTTACAGCCTCTACCCAGAAGCTGTGAGGCAATTTACTAGAAAGTAGCATGGTTCTAGCCATATCCTCAAGAGTTCTATTCTTTCTTTCAACTACTCCATTTTGTTGAGGGGTCCTAGGGGCAGAGTAGTTATGATCTATACCATTTTCATCACAGAACTCAACAAACTTGGAATTTTCAAATTCAGTTCCATGATCAAACCCTAATGGAGGCAAGTTGATTTCCTAATTGTTTCTGAGTTTTTCTAACAAATGCAGAGAACATGTCAAATGCTTCATCTTTGGAGGTTAGAAATAGTAAATCTAGAATAATCATCAACTAGCACCATCACATATTTCTTTCCACATCTGCTCATGGTTCTCATTGGACCACATAGATCCATATGGACCAATTCCAACGACTTGGTTGTACTTACCATTTTCTTGCTTTTGAAGGATGACCTTACCTGCTTCCCCCTTGCACATGCCTCACAAACTTTGTCTTCCTTAAACTTGATATTAGGTAGCCCTATCACCAAGTCTTTAGAGACTAATTTGTTGAGCTGATTTAGACTTGCATGACCAAGTCTTTTATGCCACAGGAGGGGATCATTAACCAACACACTTAAACAAGTGAGTTCATTTTTTGAAAGAGTGGACAAATCTACAATATAAATATTGTTAACTCTTTTTCCCTGCAAAACAGTCTTATCAGTGATAAGGTTAATCACAAAGCATTTGGTGGAGGTAAAAGCCACAAGGTTACCTCTGTCACACAATTGTGACACACTTATTAGGCTATATTTCAAGCCATCTATCAGGTAGACATTCTCTATGGAATGAGAATCTGTTTTGCCTACCTTTCCAACCCCAATGATCTCACCTTTCTTTCCATTACCAAAGGAGACATTACCTCCTTTTAAGTCCTCAAGTGAAAGAAACTAGTCCTTGTTCCTAGTCATATGTTTTGAGCAGCCACTATCCATATACCATATTTGGCTCCTCCCTTTCACTTGGACCTGCAAAAGGAAATCAGGGGTTAGTCTTAGAAACCCAAACTAGTTTGGGTCCCTTTCTATAAGCAAAAGGGTGAATCAAGTTCTTTCTTGCCCATCCAGGCAGCTTACCCTTTTTCTTGAACAAAGGCTTTGTTCTTTTGACTGACCTTTACTTTTGCATCACATTCATTTTTGTAATGACCAGTCTTGCCACAGTGTGTGCATATTTTATTTTCAGGAAGTGTGAGGTACTTGATTTTAGGGTCCCATTTTGGTGCTTGAGTCCCATAGCCAAGTCCTCAACAAGAGGTACAACCTTCAACAAGACAAGAGCTACTGTGATGCTCTTGCAACCAAGAGAGTGCATCAGAAGCCTTGTTCCACTTGCAAGTTCTGTCTAGTTCATGTTTTACCTTTCCTAGATCTTCCTTTAAGACTTTGATGAATTCATCTTTCTTATACAATTCATCTTTCATTTTTCCCAAGTTTTCCTCTAGAGTGAGATATGTATGATCAGCTTTCTTCTTTCCTGTTCCTAGTTTCAGTTTTAAGTTTTCAGACCTAAGTTCTAGGACACTGTTGTCAAGTAACCTGGTTCTTCAACTCAGCATTTTTGTTATCACTCTCATTTGCCCTAGACTCTAGACTTTTGCATTTTGCTTTTAGGATCACACATTCCCTAGACAGAACTTCCTTCTCATTGTTAATTATTTCAGACTCATCAATGAAGTCTAGTAATAGCTCAGCCAACCTTTCTTTAGACAAGAATTTAATCTTGTCTTTGAGATGAAGAATACTTACCTCTTGTTCATCATCTGATTCTCCGAGGGCCATCAGTGCTTGCTCTTCTTCAGCTTCATCTTCTGAGTCTTCATCTGAGGTTTCTCCCCAAGCAACAACCATAGCCTTGGTTGAACCTTTGTTTCTTCTTGGTTGAACCTGTTCCTTCTTCCTGTTCCTTCGTTCAGCTCTTTCTTTCTTCCACTCAGTTTCCCATTGAGGGCAGTTCTTGATCATGTGATCAGTCTTACCACACTTGTAGCAACCCTCATTGGTCTGTTTCTTAGGAGCTCTTGTCTTGTTGAAGGTTGTACCTCTTGAAGAACCCTTTCCTCTCAACAGGTACTTTTGAAATCTCTAGTGATCATAGCCATCTCATCATCTTCCAGATCTGAACCTTCAGCAATTCTGAGAGCTAAGATTCTCTCCTTCTTAGGGGTATACATCTTTATGGTTTGCCTTCTCATTTCATAAGCAGTCAGATTTCCAATCAGTTCATCCAGTCTGAGAGTAGCAATATTCTTGGATTCCTGAATAGCAGTAATTTTGCTTTCCCATGTGACTGGCATAACCCTTGTCAGAATTTTCTGAACCTTGTCTTCTTCAAGAATAACCCTTCCAAAAGACTTAAGTTCATTTGTCACTGTAGTGAACCTAGTATACATCTCCTGGATAGTTTCTCCTTCCTTCATAGTAAAATTCTCATATTGAGAATACAGCAATGTTCCTCTTGATTTTTTCACTTGAGGTGTTCCTTCATGGGCCACTTGCAAGGTGTCCCATATCTCTTTAGCAGTAGTACAACTTTGGATCCTACTATACTCATCTGGACCTAGTCCACACACAAGCCATTTCTTGGCCTTAGCATTTTTCTCCCACTTCCTCAGGTCTTCAGCAGTACAGTCAGCCCTTGTCTTTGGCACATCAACTCCTTCAGCATTCTTCTTTGTGGTTGCTAGGGGACCATCAGTGACTATGTCCCAGAGTTCATAGTCTTCCCCTGTGATGTGATCTCTCACCCTATTCTTCCACCAAGAATAGTACTGACCATTGAAAAGTGGAGGCCTAGCAGTGGATTGCCCTTCCCAGTTCCCAGGTGGTGCACTCATGTTGATCTTCTCCTAAGGTGTTAGCCTCTTCAAAGATAACCTGCTCTGATACCAATTGATGTTCTAAACGTCAATACCACACAAGAATGGGGGGGGGGGTGATTTGTATGGTACCCAATTTTCGCTTTAGAAGAACCTGGTTCTTCTAGGTGTACTTACTATTACTGTTTGCGCAATTAAGAGTGCATAAAATAAAGAACACAGAGATTTTTACGTGGAAAACACCTGGCTCAAAAGGTGAGAAAACCACGACCTACTACTTAGTAGGATTTTTCCAAACTTCCACTAAAATCACTGAGCCAAAATAGCATTTACAAAACTCTTGTAACCTAAGGATTAAACTCTAATCCCAGTGTGGCACACAGCCTCAACTGTTGCGACACCTTCAAGTTAGCCTATAACTTGAATACTCAAAGTACCTGTTACAATTGCTTCTACAAAAGCTGGAAAGGTACAACTTTAAACCACCTACCACAATTGAACTAGAATAAGAATAAACACAATGGAATTGGTTCTTCTATCTTGTCCAAGTAGCTTCAGGAATGCACACTTGAATCTCACATAAATTGCTTGCGAAATTGCCTCGCTCTTTTGCTCTCAATTTAGTTTCACTTCTGCGTTTGTGCAATACATGTAAAGAGAACAATTACTGTTATTTAATGAGTTAGTAATCAGAGTTTGATTGAGACTCAATTGCTGATCTTCCATCGAAGTTGAGTCCTTGAACAATATAAACTCCAACCCTATCCTTTTTCCGGATTGTGTCCTCTTCCCATGAGGATACTTTCTTTCCTCATCCAATATGCAACCTTTTCGATCAGTTCAGGAGATATTGCTGCTTTATCCTTGAGACTTATCTCCTTCACGTGTATCTCACATGTATAGGTTGATAAACACTGTGTCTCACATGATTGACCTGGTCCATGACTGAGTTCATTTGTCATTCTTCAAAACTTCACCTGAACTTGGGCCAACACTAGACATGGATGAACCTGGTTCCCCTGTTAATCATACCATGTATAGAGGGATCATAGGGTCCTGTATCTCACTGCAAGCAGACCAGACATTGTTTTCAGTGTGGGTATCTGTGCAAGGTTTCAATCAAATGCAAAGGGATCTAATCTGAAGGCTGCCAAGAGAATACTAAGATATCTCAAAGGAACGCAGGACCTGGCCTTCTATTATCCCTCAGGTGACAGCTTTGATCTTATTGGGTATGTTGCCGCTGATTATGCAGGATATCTAGTGGACAGGAAAATCACGTCTTGAATGGCACACTTCCCGGGCTCTTGCTTAATCTCATGGGGTACAATGAAGCAGAACTTTGTGGCACTTTCAATTGCAGAAGTTGAATATGTAGCAGCTGCCTCTTCCTGTGCTCAACTTCTGTGGATCAAGCAACAGTAGGAAGACTTTAGAGTATTTTCAGATTGTGTGCCTCTCTTATGTGATAATACAAGTGCACTTAACATGGCAAAAATCTAGTTCAACATAAGAGGACCAAGAACATTGATGTACGTCATCACTTCCTCTGAGACAATGTTAAAAAAGGGCTTATATGCATGAAATTCTGCAGCACTGAAGATCAAATTGCAGATATATTTACCAAAGCCCTGAGCAGAGAACACTTCGAGAAAAATTGTCCGGCACTGGGACTGATAAAACCCAACTGAGAACCTGGTCCCTCAATGATTTTCTATGAAAGAAATGTTCAAGTAAAATTAGCTAAAAGGTGTTTTTTGGCAAAGTCTAACTCATCTCTATACCGTTACAAGTAGACACGCTTGATGATTACAGAGCAAATAACCAGTTGAGGCAGTATACGCTGGTAAAAAGGGCAAAGCTTACAGATACAAGATCAGTCTGGGAACCTGGTTCTCCTAACACAGGTTAGTAGCTTCTCTGTTCTCTTATGCACAATTCTGAATGATTAAAACAAGTTCCATATCATCAGCAAGTCAGTTTTTTGTTTTGTGTCTTTTGAACCCAAATGTCTCACCCGTTATTAATCGACCCAACTCCCTAAAAACTGCCTCCCTTTCTAACCGGTCTTTCTTTTACCATAAATACATCTGTCATCACACTCTTCACATCAACACGTCAAAATCCGTACAATGTCGCAGCAGGCCTTATAGGCTTTATATTAGTGCTTGGGCAGGATCCGCCCCTCCGCCGTCTGATATACAAGTAGTGAGAACAAGCATAATGATTTATAGACACGTGCTTTGGTGAGGGGTATTGATGCTAGGCACCCGTACAATGTTGAGTGATTGTGTGTGTTGAGAGGGTATATGAGATAGACGGATTGAGCACTTTGAGAACTGTGATACATTACATTTGACATGCATATTTGACATGTAGGCATAGAGATGTAACATTCCTCATGCTAGCTCTATTTGGCATATTTTAGCAGTGTTGGGCTTAAATTGTTAAACTTCAAAGCATGCCTAAATTTCTGTACTGTGAACGAGCTGAATATGGAAGTTTCTTTGAGTTATCACTGTCATTCTCTTTGTTATATCTGTATTTTCATTATTTTGATTCTGACTGTATCCTTTTGAGCTCATTACTGCTTTCAGCCCAAGGTTAGTCCTATTACATATTGACTGCATTGGGTCGGTTGTACTCAAACTACACTGCACTTCGTGTGCAGATCCAGGTACATCTAGATGGGGTGATTGCTAGAGTGGTGCTAGTACATGTTGGGAGACTTTCAGGTTGCTGCTATGACGCCCTTAGGCCTTGACTCTCCTTCCTTTCATTTTTATTCAAGATTGTTCTATTTTCTTAGACAGTTGTACTAGAGTCTTAGACTATGTTGACACTTAGTAGCTCATTACTCGCTGCCACTAGAATTTTACGTTGGTTGTAGTAGAGATATAGTTATTTTTATCAGTTATTTATGAGACTTTCCACTGTTGAGCTTATTAAATCATATTTTTAATTCATATGAGTAGTTGTTATATGATAGTCGGCTTTCCTAGTAATGTGTTAGGCGCCATCACGATAGGTTGGAATTTTGGATCGCAACATCTATGTCTCCTATAATTTCACCTAAGTATTCCCTACCGATCCGATCACTTCACGCGTCGTTATTCTATCTCGAAAAACTACAATAATTCACTAGACATATTCTCCGAAACTACGCCGGTACTATTTTACTGCTCTCTATAACCATGTCAAGGCTTCGTTATTCCTAAACCCACAATATTGATTCGTCACAAACGTTAGGAGTGATATTGTTCAACAACCACCTAAATATGTATCATTTCCCAAGAAATACATAATAAAATAGGCACAATCAATTGATGGTCATTCAGTCAACAACAATAAATACGTAGTTGAACAAGTAGAGAAATCCAGCAGCTTAATTAAATAAAAACATAACAAGAATTTATCCTACAAAAGATTCCATCAAAATCCTAGATAAGAAATTAGCTATTCATTATAGTATGTAAAACTATGATACTAAAATTCATAACCAATAATGAAAAATTGGAAGAAGAAAGGAAAAACTTGTTGCCGAATCTTCCGCCTTGCTCCTTGCGTATTCTCCTCTCCAAAGGCTTCTCTAACCCTAAAGTAGTGTCTTCCCCTTTCAAAAGGACGTTTTATGATATGTTTATAACAGTTAGGATTTGTATGGGGCGAAACTAACCAATCAATCAATCTTGGATAGAAAAGCTAGAATTCGCGTCAACTTTCGCGCAACGCGCGACCGTAGACGCGGACTCAAATTTTGGAATTTTCTCATTTCGCGAAGCAATCATTGCCTTCGCTTCACTCCACTATTTTGTGCATTCAATTGTCTCCTTTTTTGCGTCAGCTTTCGTGCCATTGACGAGAATGGACGAGCTCCCAGTTCTTCCATCTTTTTATTTTTGCAACAAATTGTCATCTTTTGATCATTTATCTTCAAAACTCATTCCTACACATAAGAAACATGTCATGAGCATATTTCACTTCAAAAAACATGTAATCTCCCGCAATTCATACAAGAAATAACAAGCAAATATACTAAAAAGCATGTACTTTTCATCATTTATCAGCTACGCAATTTGGGCGTCCATGAAATGTTAGTAATGTAGTATACGTTTCGCATGATTGTGAAACACTTTAGTGAATTTTGAAATATTTTTTTTTATTATTTAATCGAGATAGAAGGTTTATTATATCTTTATATATTTCCATACAAAATAAATGTATCTTGGCGATATTACAAATAAAACATTTTAATTGAATTAGAGCTTAGATGATGTATAAGTTTTTCTTTAATGACGATGAAAAAGAAAAGAACTTTAAAGGAATTCTTTTACTTATAGATGTGTTAATATTCAGGATTTTAATACATGATTCCTTAAGTGTAGCATATATTAAATATATGTACATAGGTATTTATTTTTTCCCTTCTATTTGATCGTAAAAGAATAATGTTAATATCTTGATGAAGTCCAAAAGCAAGAACAAAAACAGAGTTAAAAGTTTATTTTCAATTGAAATGAAAAACTAAAAAATACTGATCGTGGATGACATCTTGACCCTTTAGTGATTAAATTTACTTGATGTCTTCAATCGTGGTGTCTTAAAAAGTACAATGTCATTTTTCTAGTATATTATAAATGGTTAATTATCGAAACTCATCATCTTATTGTTTCGCTTTTACTTTTCTTTGTGCTCTCACTTATCCTCAAAATTTTATCTTTTATCGTAATCTTTACGTTCTTATTCCCAAGTCCTAGCACCTTATACAGAATTTTGCAGCTCTTGTTGTTGTCCTTGTATCTACCAATAAGTTGTGAGGTGTTCATGTTATAATCACTGTATAAGTGTATTGGCCAGATATTAGGAATGAAATTGTTTGGCTGAGTTCCTCTGCCAACCTTGCAACTATGACTCATTTGCTATGGAGTGACTGTTGTCCTAGCAAAAGTAAGGTCATATATATAGCTATTATGGAAGAAGAAAAAGAAGAAAACGGAACCAACAAGAATGAGGTATTTTAAGAAAAGAAATAAATAGTACGAATGAGGAAAGATAGTAGTATAAAAATTGCTGCAAAACATAAGGAAATTAATTAAGAAAGATCAGTCTCAAACAATTCATAAATTTGAATTTAAAAATATGACAATATACTGGTTCGTGGGTATTCCAAAAACTATAGGTCTCAATTGTATAAGACCTCCCTCCTTAGCTTTATTAATCTAAGACGACCATATCTACAAAGGAAAACAATCTGAAGAAAACAAATAGTAAAGGTCCAAGATAAAAAAGGACAAATAGATAGCACATTTAGAGTATTAATATCATAAAATCTACATAACATTCTCAATGTTTCAACAAAAAAAAGTGATAATTTATGTCATGCCCCAAATCTCGGAGGAGTGGAATACGACATTTGGTGCCTTAAACTCGTGACCGAGTGAACCAACATTTCCTTTTATCCTTAGACAATGCATGCTTCATGATAAAGAAATTCTCAAAAGAATTTGAAGTTATTAATATTTGGCCTGATAGACCATAAATCTTTCAAAAGCTTTATACATAGTTTCATGAATACAGTGACTATAAATAATTACATGATCCGCAGTGTAAATATAGCTTTTATGATAATAAACACCTAAATGCATGAATAAACTACACTTGAACAGTAGGGGACTCACCATATCAGCTGGAGTAGAAAGGGAGATGCTTAGCGATGATCCATGTCGTCCAATAGTATCAAAACCTGCATCCACAAAGAAATGCATCGCCTCCAAAAAAAAGGAATATGAGTCTATAATGAAAAGTACTTGTATGCATCGTCAATTTCCTTACATAAAAATAGGGAAAAAACATATAGAAGAAACATGAACAGATAATATGCAATTTTAATTTCATAAAAAAATCAATTTATCAATTGAAATCTTTCACGACCCAAACCTCAACATGTCGCGATGGCACCTATCACAATACTAGGCAAACCAACAATCACAAATAACTACACAATTTGATTTAAAAGCTTAATATACTGAGTTTAACAGTAAAAATCTCATAAATAACCGAAAAGAATAACAACAACTCATATATAAAATCCTCAAAATCTGGGTGTCACCGAGTACATGAGCTACAAAATGACAACACAGTCAAAACTTCTAATACAACTGTCTGAAAAGATAAAACATTGCTAAATAACTGAAAAGAAGGAGAGTCGAGGCTTGTGTATGCCAAAGCAGCTACCTCAACTTGTGTATGCTAGCAACCACTGGGTCCAGATGTACCTGGATCTGCACACGAAATGCAGAGTGTGGTATGAGTACAACCGACCCAATGTACTCAATAAGTAAAAGGACTAACCTTAGGCTGAAAGCAGTGACTAGCTCATATATTTACAATCCAAATCCTGATAATAACAGTACAGATATAACAGGAAAATGACAATAATAACTTAGAGAAATCTCATACTCAGTTGTACACAGTACAGAAAGGTAGACATGCTTTCAAGTTCAACAGTTTACGCTCAATACTAGTAAAATATGCCAAGTATAGCTAACATGAGGAATATTACATCTCTATGTCTACATGTCAAATATGCATGTCATATGTAATGAAACACAGTGATAAACTCATATACTAATATGCTCGGAGTACTCAACCTCACTCAGCACGCTAAAAATCACTCAACGCTCCAAATCACTCAACACTCTCAATCACTCAACACTCGTACTCGACACTCACAATCAGCACTCCACGGTACCTGCGCTCACTGCTGGTATGTTAGACTCCGGAGGGGCGGATCCTGCCCAAGCGCTAATATAAGCCAACATGGCATGCTGCGACGTGAAACTCGATCCCATCATAAATCGATAAATCCTGCTACGGCATGCAGACCGATCCCATAAATATCACTCACAATCACGACCTCGGTCTCACTCAGTCATCAATCTCTCCAGTCTCTCGGGCTCACAAATCTCATGTCAATCTGGCCAAAAAATGATACATGATGTAATAAAAAATGATAACAGAGACTGAGATATGATAGGAAAATGATTAATGTGATTGAGTACATAACTGCAATCTAAGCAAATAACTCAAAAGTAAAAACGACCTCGCCGCCTTCACTCTAGTCCGCTTCTGTGACCAAAGAGCCGCATCTACGACCTTGAAGGTGCGGAACCTTCCTCGCACCTGCTCTCCCAGGCTTCCTCCCCAAATCACGCACCTGTGCTTTCATGGCCACTTTTTCAGCTCCGCACCTACGGGCAAAACCTCACAGGTGCGGTTACACTAGAACGACTGCCCACAGAAATTTCACAAGTCCAATTCTTGATCTGATTTCAATCTGAATCACTCCCGAGGCCCCGGAGACCCCATCCAAATATACCAACCCATCCTAATACATCATACGAAATTAGTTGAGGCCTCAAACCATGTCATATAACATCAAAAATACGAATCGCACCCCAATTCAAGCCTATTAAAATTAATGGATTTTTTTAACTTCTACAATCGACGACGAAACCTATCAAACCAACTCCAATTGACCTCAAATTTTGCACACAAGTCATAAATAAAAAACGTACCTAGTCCAACTTCTTGAACCAAAATCCGAGCCCCGTAACGACAAATTCAACTCTCGGTCAAACCTCTCAATTCTCCAAA
The DNA here is from genome assembly GCF_001879085.1 of Nicotiana attenuata. Lineage (NCBI taxonomy): Eukaryota > Viridiplantae > Streptophyta > Magnoliopsida > Solanales > Solanaceae > Nicotiana > Nicotiana attenuata. Next base: position 94,725 of record NW_017674108.1, on the reverse strand, counting down.
CTTCAACTTTTCAAACTTTTGCCAATTCAAGTCAAAATCATCTACAGACCTCTAAATAAATATACGGACACACTCCTAAGTCCAAAATTACCATACGGAGCTAAGAGAACCATAAAAACTCCATTCCAGGATCATTTACGCATAAGTCAACATCCGGTCAAGTCTTTTAACTTAGGCTTCCAACCTTGGGTTTAAGTGTCCCAATTCATTCCGTAACATTCCCGGAACCAAACCAACCACCTCGACAAGTCATATAACAACAAATATATATATGTAATAGGCAAAAAATAGGGGAACAAGGCTACAATACTCAAAATGACTGGCCGGGTTGTCACAAAATTATTTTATGGTTCATAATTTGGTTTGAAGCTTTAAACAAATTCTTATCTTTGGTGAAAGTCCCTAGCACCGACATAATGTTTTTCACCATGTGTACATTCATGGAAGTAGAGCCCCTCCAGTATCCACTAGGAATCTCCACTACAACATCATATGATTCTGATAACTTTTTTCAGCAATCAAAAGTCCCAACTTATATGTTAAGGGAACCCAATCAGGGTGACAATCTAGTCGTCCAATTCAAGTCACGGTATGATCATAGTATCTAGTTACCTGGTCCAAGACATGTTGCTATCATAGTATCTACACCGGAACGTAGTTTAGGGAATTGAATTTAATTACAAATATCTTCTTGGATTGTTAAAAATGTAACGGCCTGATAGGTCATTTGGAGTACTACCCTTTATTTTCATGTTCTGAAACCTCTATTAGCTTCATTTGATATTTCTTGATTTGCCTGCGTGGTCCGTATTATTTCTAAAATGCATCAAATAAGATTTTGAAGAAAATGTGATTTTTGTCATATAATGGGACTTGAGTTGACCACGATGAACATTCTTGGTAAACGATCTTGGATCGGTATTTTGATGATTTTGGTAGGTTCTTATGATGTTTTTCAACTTGTACGCATGTTTTGTTGGGGTCCAGGGTGACCCGAGTGCATTTTGGCGTGTTATTTCTTAATTTTATGAATTAAGTTTTAAAGTTCAATTCTTATTTTTGATGATCGTTTCGTGTTATTTGATCTATTTGGTTTTGATGATTTGAGGTAGCGAGCAAGTTTGTGGGATGTTTATACACTTGTGAACCCGAAGGGCTCGGGTGCATTACATAAGAGTTTGGGCATTGTTGGTGAGGCCAGTTGCTAGTGTAATCTGCATATCTTGCATTTGCAAGGTCTGGCTCGCATTTGCGAGCTCGCTTTTGCGGCTAATTTATTGCATTTCAGATATTAGGCTGGTAGGCTAGAATTTTGCTTTTGCGAAGAATAGTTTGCATTTACGAAACAAGCTGAGACCTAATTTGCATTATCAGAGTCGCATTTGCGACACAATGTCCTTTGAGTGAACTTCGCATTTAGGAAGTGTTAGTCTGCTTTTGAGTTGGGGGGCACCTCACATTTGTGAACAAAATGTCTTATTTGTGACTTCACTAGGCTTGATGCACTGATTGCATTTACGATCAGTGTCTCGCATTTGCGGACTTCGCATTAGCGAACAAGTGTTCGCAAATACGATACCTGTGTCTAGGTTAAATAGAGGAAAATGGGGACTTAGCTTATTTCACTCTATTTTTCAAACCCAAACACTCAAGAGGCAATTTTTGAAGAATGTTTTCTCCCCAAATTCATTGGTAAGTGTAACGAACCGGCCAATTGTTTTGAGCATCTGAATTCCGTTTGATGGTTCGAGGGCATGAGTAGGTTCGTATGTTATATTATGACTTGTGCTTATCATCAGTTTTAATTTTTGGGTGATTTGGAATTAATTTGGAAGAATGATTCACATTTTAAAAGATTTAAGTTGGAAGAGTTTACCATGTTTAAATTTTGTGTATTTGGCCCTAGATCAGAATTTTGGTTATTCTGTTAGGTCTGAATGATGATTTCGGACTTGGGTGTATGCCCGAATTTGCATTTGGATGTTCCTAGAAGGTTTTGACACTATTTGGCGAAAGTTCATAGGTTTAACCGGGAGTTGACTTCAATTTTATCTGGTTCAAATTGTTGTTCTGAGAGTTGGATTAGGTTCGATATGTCAGTTGGAACTTGTATGCAAAATTTGGATTCATTCCGGATTGGTTAGGCTAGAATCTGACGCTTGGTTCAAAATTTGATGTTGATGAACTTAAGAGATAGATCTTCATCGATGATTCGTGGTTTTGATATTATTATGAGTGATTTTAGGCCTTGAATATGTCCAGAATATATTTTGGGACATGTTGGTATGCTCGGATGGGGTCCCGAGGGGGTCGGGTGAGTTTTAGGGTGGTTTCGGACTAGTTCAAGGCTTTTTCGTTGCTGGTTTTTAGCTACATGGTTGTACATCGCGCTCGCGAAGTGTAAAATAGAAAAATTGGACCTGTGAATCGCGTTTGCGGAGGAAACTTCGCGTTCGCAAAGATGAAATTCTGCTATCACTGAGCTGATTTTTGAAGCTTAGATCTTGGAATCAATAAGGAATTTGGAAATGATCCAAAAATGAAAGTTGTAGCTCTTTGTGTCTAGTTTCAGAAAACAAGCCGTTTGTCATTTTGAATTTTGTACAAAATGTTATAACCATTTTACTAGAGGCTATCTGGAAGAGTTGGGCAAGCTTGTTGGAATTTGTTCATCGCGATCACGGGGACATGACCTTGATCGCGAAGGGTAGAAACTGAGCTGGATTTTTTTTGAATTGCAATTGTGAGGTTTTTACTTGCATATATTCCTTATATGCTAGAATATTGATTGAGCATAATACTGTAAAATAAAGAATTATGAGCACCAAGGTGGTTTTACTTGAGATTTACTGATTTGATCATATTTCTGTTCTATACTAGTTGAGATTATGAACTGTATAGTTGATAACGAGTATCATTTATAGTTCTTGCTTCTTTTGCCTCGCTGAGGTTAGTTATGATACTTATTCAGTACTTGAGGTCGGTTCTAATCATACTACACTTCTGCACCTTTTGTGCAAATTTTGGAGTTGATGTTGATGTGTATGGCGGGAGCTGGCATTGAAGATGTACCCGCTTTCAGTTATGTTCGAGTACATTTCGAACATATGTTGTAATTATTTTATTTCATTTTTTAAAATCTAAGTTATCTCATTTGGATTGTGTTTATGGATAACTGGCTTACCTAGCGGGTTGGGTTAGGTGCCATCACAGCTAGTTGGATTTTGGGTCGTGACAAGTTGGTATCAGAGCTCTAAGATTATAGGTTCTACGAGTCATGATAAAGTGCCTAGTAGAGTCTTGCGGATCGGTATGATGACGTCCATACCCATTTTGAGAGGCTACAGGGCATCTAGGATACATTTCCCATCTTTCCTTCTTTATCGTGTAGTACTGATTCAGCTTGGAGCATATATCTTTGTTTTTGTTCTATCCAACCGTGTGTTATGAGAGCACTTGGTATCAGCTGCGCACTGACGGCTTGTGATTCCATGGATGGGGTGCGAGATGTGTTTTCTGTGTTTTGCTAATAGGCCAGTCTAGAGCACTTGAGGTCATGTTTTTACCGTATCTTAGTATCGGTGGATTCGGTTGCATAAGCATGTTCTCTTGGACTTATATGTTTGGTAGTGTCCCTAGGAGTGAGATTTATGGCTCGGTAAGTGGTTGGATGGCTATACGATGAGTATGATGTGACTACGGGATGTGTTCATGTGGCTTTGATGAGAGGAGAAAGGTTTCTTGGAATGCGAAAAAGGATTATTGGGTACTTGATTTCTCTCTCGATGTGTTGTACAGTCTCGAGTTATGAGCGTGTTGAGGGATCTTTCATGTTGTCCAGTTATGGGACGAAATAAATTCTTATGTCTTGTTGGCGAGGTTAGACTTGGGAAGATTAAGTGATTGCATAGTAGTTGTGATAGTGAAAGGGCATAGAGAGATGCCAGTTTGAGGCTAAGCAGGAGGCTCATCTCCTGCGGAATGTTCTGAGCTTGTGTGATCCTTATGATGTTTGTGTGGGGGGTTTCTTTCTTTACATATGTTGCAATTTGAGTTTGGATCGCTTGAGGAAGTTGACTTGATCATCACAACAATGAGTGTGCATTTCGCAGAAAATTTGAGGTGTTTTATGATTATTGCTACATGAGGTCATGAAGTTTTGTTAAACTGCAGTTCGGGATTATGACAGTAAGGGAGTAAGAGTATTATGGGTTATCGAATGTTGTGATCTATGGCTTTAAGCCAAGTGAGGGAGTCTTCTATCGACGAATGGATTTTATGGTTATGTGTTATAATAGTTTTGGCATGAGGCATGCTAGTAGATCGGTTATAACTTGAAGAGGTTGATTTCGAGGGTGACTCGAGTAAGGAAATTTTCGGATGCATTGTAACGACCTGATTGATCGTTTTGTGTAATTGCGCCCGTTTCCCATTTTGATGCTTCAGACATGTGTGTTTATGGTTTTATGACTTACGAGGTTGATTAGTTTCGTTCCTTGAAGATATTAGGTTGATTTAGACTTTTTGATTCTTGGCTTAGAAACCTATGTTGTTTATGTTTACCAATGGTTGAATTTTGTAAAAACGACTCCGGTACAGTGTTTTGATGGCTCTGATAGCTTCGTATCGTGATTTTGGACTAAGGCATATGCTCGAAATCAAATTCGGAATACCGTAGGTTGATTTGTGTTATTTTGCCAAAATTTGGCAATTCGAAGTTTAGAAGTTTGACTGTAGGTTGAGTTGGAATATGTTCGTTATTCTATTTAGAACTTTTCTGCAAATTTGGTATCGTTTGGAGTTGATTATAGGATTCAGACGTTTAGTTGCAATTCTAGAGGTTCTTGAAATTTACTTTGAAATTCATGCATTTTGGTGTCCGATTCGTAGTAATAGATGTTATTTTTGTATTTTGATCATGCGAGCGAGTTCATATGATGTTTTAGACTTGTGTGGATGTTTGGTTTGGAGTCCCAAGGGCGCGGATGAGTATCAGACATGTTTTAGAATGTTTTGGATTAAAAATGGAATTGTTGGTGTGCCTGTGCTCAGTTATCGCAATTGTGAGCACATGCCTCGCGATTACGAATGTTATAGGGGGTGGTCAAGATTCGTAAATGAGACTTCCCCTTCTCATTTGCGAAGTCAGCAGGCCTGAGGGATGTTTCGCAATTGTGCACATTTGCTTGCATTTGCTATAGTGGCCAGCTTCATAATTGCGAAGCCTTTGTCGCAATTGCGACTTTTGTTGAGGTTGTTAGGGTAATGCGCACCCTGTTTCATAAATGCAACATATACAACTGGTCATATAGGTTGGGAGTCGGGATTTTTCAACATATTCTCTCATTTTAGAACCCTAGACTTGGTAGTGGCGATTTGGAGAAGGAAAACGTTGGGTAAGTGATTCTAATCAATTTCCAACTATATTTGTTGATTATATCTTAGATTTAACATCAAATTTAATAGAATCAAAGAATAAAATTGTGAAACCTTATCAAGTTTTTGAAAAATGAGAAATTTAGTTTTGAGAGTTGATTTGGACTCGGATTTTGAAACTAATCATATATATGGACTCGTGGGTTTATGGCCAGTCAGTATCTACCCTTGGACCCAAGTTTTGACCGATTGAGCCCTGTTTTTGTTGACTTTTTGGGAAAAGTGTGAAGATCATAGCTCCTTTCCATTGTTTGATGATATTAAATCAATTTTGGTTAGATTTGAGCCGCGTGGAGGCAAATTTTAGGGGAAAAGCTATTTCCAAGGGTTGAGTTGGCCTAGTTGAAGTAAGTATGTTTTCTAACTTTGTGTGGACGAACTACCCCTTAGAAATTGGTTTGTTTGTGCTAATTGTGTTATGTGAAAGCCGTGTATGCAAGGTGACGAGTGGGTGAACGGACTATATTTGGTATTAACCGCTTTAGGCTATTTAGACTCTGATCATGCTTTTATTTGAATTGTCTTAACATGTTACATATTTCATTGTTAATCCACCCCTTCATGTGCTAATCTACCCTTACATGCTTTATTGGACACTGTTAACACAATGTTTCACCTCTTACATGCTAATTTTCTCTCTTATGCTTTAGTAGAAGTTATTACCTTCCTTGTGTTTTGTTACATCTTTAAATTGTTGAATTACTTGAAATTGAAGTTGTTATTTCGTGAAGTATCTTATTGTTGAGTTATTAATGTTGAAGTTGAGAAAATCGTTATCCCTTTGAGGCGAAGTTGTTAATTGTTGAGATATCTTTCTTGTTGAGCTATTCACTCTTATTTTGCTCTTAGTGAGATACTTGTACACATTGTGGTTGAGCCTTGGGCTATTTGTTGTGGGAACAATGATATTGTCGATTTATTTGGCAAGTCGTGGCATATGGGCACTTGTGTTGCGAATTGTAATTATGTTATGATATCGGTACTCATGCGGTGGTATAAGGCTTGGGGTTGATATGCATGCGGTGAGAAAAGGTGGTCTTGATATGCGTATTTGTAGTACGAAAACTACTTGAAGCCAGGTGGTGTGATCAGGTGGGCTAAAACGCAGGTATCTATTTCGGGAAAAAATGAGTTCTAAAATTAAATATAAGTTTCCTGCGGTGATATAAGGAAATATTGTGATTTTAATTGAGAAATGTGCATATGAGGCAGTACCACAGCTGTGATTCTTGTTGTATACGAGGCGGTACCTCGATTGTGATTCTATTTGTATACGAGGCGGTACCTCAGTTGTGATTCTTGTTGTGCACCTGATGTTGCAAGAGAGTTATTAGTGGAACTCTTCTTGTTGTTTGTATTCTTCTTACTTTATCAGTTTCGCCCGTATCTGGCTAATGAGGTCCTCTTTAGTTGCTTTCTTTATGTTATATCTATGCTTATAATTCTGTCATTAGTCTATGTTATTAATCTGTTTTGTATCATATATTTCTCCGCCTTCCATTAATTCAAGTTATAGGTTTTCATTGTGTTTATTATGTCCTAATAGGTGTCTTGACCTGGCCTTGTCACTACTCTACCGAGGTTAGACTTGATACTTACTGGGTACCGTTATGGTTTACTCATACTACGCTTATGCACATTTTTTTTGTGCAGATCCAGGTATGTCTGCTCGTGCTGGATGTTAGTGATTGACTGTTAGTTGCATCCGGAGACTTCAAAGTATACATGCTCGGTGTTCGCAGGCCTCGGAGTCACCTTCCCTTATCTTTCATTTCGGTTGTATTTCTCATTCAGATATTGTTTTAGTAGACATTCTACACTATTCAGAAGAGGTTATTACTCAGTTCCACCGATTTTGGGAGAGATGTTATTGAGATCTTATTTTGGGAGTTTATTTGAGTTTATCAGTCTTGCTTTAGATTTTTGTTGATTATTTACGTTAAGTTATTATTAAATGTTAGGCTTAACTAGTCCTAGAGACTAGTTGCCATCCTGACATCCTAAGGTGGATAATTAGGGTCATGACAAGTGAGTATCAGAGCTCTAGGTTCATAGGTGTTACGAGTCATAAGAAAGTTTGGTAGAGTTTTGCGGATCAGTACGAAGATGTCTAAACTTATCTTCGAGAGGCTACAGAACTGTAGGGAAAACTACACTTCTTTGATTCCCTATCGTGTGAATTGGTTGACTTCGAAATCTAAATCTTTGACTTTCTATTTTCTCACGGGTGGTGTGGACACGCACTGCTAGATTCGATGATCAAACACCCGCGCCCCTTGCTAGAGCCGCGAGATGCCGGGTTCGGGGCAAACGTTAGGGCAGTGTCATCGTAGGAGGAACACCATAGAATTGAGAGGTTCAAGAAGATCATCCTCCTACTTTCAGCAGCTTAGCTTAAGAGGATGCACAGGATTTTCTTGAGAAGTGCCACCGTATTCTCCGTACCATGGGTATTGTAGAGATGAGCGGAGTTGCTTTTACTACTTTCCAGCTACCAGGAGAAGCGTTTCAGTGGTAGCGCGCTTACGAGGAGGGTAGCTCAGCCGATTTTTGGACATTTCAGCATTAGAAAGGTAAAAGGAACAACTTTAAATTCACATAAGGTCTCTTTATAGTGGGTATCTCTTATGGGGTATTTTGAGTGCTTAAAAGGGAATACGGTAGCTTATGGACTTTAGGACGACGTAGTTTTATGCTAGGATCTCTTGTGATGAGCTTTGGTTGATCATTGGGGTGTTTCGGTAAGGAAAAGTGTTAACTTGAAGGCAGTTCGGAAGGAACTCGAAGAAATAGATCAGCTTGGTAGTGATTTAGATCGGTATGGTAATGGGAATGGTCAATTCCTTTGGTTCTTATGAGCTAGTAAGGCTTTACCGATGTTTTGTGGTGATATTCTTGAGTTTTGGCGACTTGCATGACTTGGTCGAGTTAGAGGAATTCAATGCTGATGGCTTGATTATGTGCAAATGGAATTCGAAGTGTTCTCGATGATTTCTGCCACGGCTTGAGATGGATATTTTCTTCCGGCACGAGGAGTATGTTGCGTATTATGATTTTCTCCTGGATGGGATCGAGAGAAAGGTTTCTAACTAATTGAGAAGGTATTATGCTGATGACTCAAAGCCGATAAAGGGGTTCTCATGTTTCTCTATGGTGGCATAATAGATGCGGTACGACGTCTGGGATTGAGATTTTCATGAACAAGTTTGAGGTTCAGTTTCGAAGAGAAGGTCATGAGTTTTAGACCGCACAGATTGTTTCAGATGTTTAGAAGAATGGCGGTACTATTTGATATCACCAGAGGTAAGTGTGTGCACTTCAGAAAGTGCACCGTATCTTGACTTATAGATGCGTTATTCGTATTGCGGTACTCGCCTGGTTGATCGGATGCTGATGTTCAGATCTTGCTATGTGTTATGGAAGGATTATGGAAGTAATTACTGTAAGATGATTGTGCATGGGAGATGTGTCGGTCATTTGAGTGATCGAGTCGGGATCAGATGTGGAGATTTTTTTATATTCTCATGATTTGGAGACCGGGAGTCTTAGAGGTAGATTGTTTCTTGGTCTGCAAACTGTTAATTTATGTCCAAAGTTAGCCAACTGAGAGTATGTGTTATGGTTAGGTTATTGTGGACTTTTGGAGGGTTATTTATGTATTTGAGTGGTTTTAGAGTTTATTTAGGGGTCCATTGGTAGGCCTAATGAGGATATGTAGTCTATATCGGGTTGGATTTGTTTGCTTAACACTACTATTATTGAGTGGTGTGTCATTTGGTTAGAGTGAGCTTGTTCGTGTTCTGATAGGTTCTACGTGTTACTCTGCTATGCTACAGTGGGTTGTGATTTGTTGGTTATTTGCTCACAAGATGTGTTCCTGTTTGGGCCTTGTGGCAAAATTCGAACGAGATGGTTCTTGGGTGTGTGAACGGTTGATTGTGCCTTGGTTTTGGTCTTTCCCGTTTGAGGTATATTATGCTATCTGTTTCTCCATGGTTATGACCATGCACTTCATGTGTTTTTTGTTGATTTGCGTTTGGTTGTTGATTTTGAGCAATATGCCGTGACGTATTTCATGTGGACTGGTGTTTTGGATGCGGTCATGCATCTTGTCGGTGTTATGTTGGGATGTGATCCTTTGTGTTGATTTCGTGTGTTTTGGTTCTCCTTTGTCTGATGGGCTTATAGCATTGAGCTTGTGGTGGTATCTGTTGAACTTGCGGAATGGTTCTCTCATTTGACTCTCTTTCCATTTTTTGGGTGCATTAGAGTTGTTGTTTGTTTGATGCACGGATTACATGGTATGTGGATCTAGGTGATATTGGTGTGGCATGTCAGTCGAGCAGCTTGTATTGGATGACATGAGGTTAGTGAACCTGGAATGAGCACTATCGGATTTGATTATGGTATAATTGGAAGGATAATACCACTGATCGGCTTAGAATTTTGCTATGGTTCTTGTCAGATGAGAGTGAGCTCCATGACTTGTTGATATGATGAGTGGTTATGATATTTTGCATATTTCATTCACCATTGGCAGCGTATGAAGGTTTGGAACAAGGTTTTAGTTGATATGAGTTTTGTTACCGGTACCTGGTTTATTTTTGGGCAGCTATTGTGGTCAGAATTTATCGTTGTGAATATCTGAGTCATGTGGTATATTACATGATTACATCTTGCATTATGGTTATTGCTTGGTACAAATTGTTCAGACTTATACAACGTGTAGATGCGAGATTCAGGTCTTGTAATGAATTTTAGATGTTGGAAATTGTGACGACCCAAAGGGTCATCACTTGTTTCCTTACTCACCCTGTACTTCTGAGGCCCTAGAAACCTCATTTGGGGTTGCCTCGATTTTTGTGCGTAGTCCGGGCGCGTCGCCGGAAAGTTTAAATATGGAATTTGTGAGAAAAATGTTAAATCTTGGTATTTAATTGATTAAGTTTGACTTCGGTCAACGTTTTGGGCAAACAAACCCGTGATTTGACGGTCCCGGAGGGTCCGTAGGAAAATATGGGACTTGGGTGTATGCCCGGAATCAAATTCCGAGGTCCCAAGCCCGAGAAATGAATTTTTGTGTGAAATTATTTTCTGAAAATAAATAAGGAAATTGGAAATGAAATTTGATTAAAAGACTGTGGTATCGGGCTCGTATTTTAGTTCCGACTCCCAGTACAAGTCTTATATACGGCTTAAGTACTTTCTGTAAAGTATGGTTGAATTTGGACGTCGTTTGACGTGTTTTGGACTAAAAACTCTAAACTTGATGTTTTATGAAAATTGGAAGGAAATCCTGGGTCTTGTGTAACGACCCGACCGGTCGTTTTTAGAATTTACGCCCCGATCCCCCATTAACTGTTTCCCCTAAGTTCATTTCTGCTATTTTGGTTTGTTGGGACGTTCGGTGTTGAGTTTTGAGAGTTTTGGGACACTTAGTCCCTAAATGAGAGCTTAAGAGTTGAAAAATGGTCCGTAATCAGAACAGTGTGAAGACGACCTCGGAATGGAAATCCGATGGTTCCGTTAGCTCCGTTAGGTGATTTCGGGGTTGGGAGCGTGTTCGGAATGTATTTTGGAAGTCCGTAGCTAATTTAAGCTTGAAATGCCGAAGTTTGAATTTTTGAAGTTTCCGGTCCGATAGTGAGATTTTGATCCGAGGGTCGGAATGGAATTTCGGAAGTTGCAGTAGCTCCGTCATGTCATTTGGGAGGTGTGTGCAAAATTTTAGGTCATTCGGACGTGGTTTGGTTAGGTTTTCGATCGAAAGCGTATTTTGAAGATTTGGAAGTTCATAAGCTTGATTTTTGGTTTGATCCGTCGTTTCGATGTTGTTTTATGTGATTTGAAACTTCGAGCGAGTCCGTGTTAGGTTATATGACTTGTGTGTGTGATTAGACGGGGTCCCGGGAGCCTCGGGTGTGTTTCGGATGCTCAACGGGTCATTTTCCTCCTATTTTGAACTGCTGTTGTTGCTGCTTCTGATATCCTTCTACGCGATCGCGAAGCTTCTCCCGCGATCGCGATGCATTGTTGAAGACCACCTCGAAATCCTTCTTCGCGTTCGCATCTGTCTCATCGCGTTCGCGAAGCCCAGTTTATTTCCTCTTCGCGTTCGCATAGGCTTTCACGCGTTCGCGTATAGCAACTTCTGCACCTCAATATTTTCCTTCAACGCGTTCGCGTTCATGCTTCCGCGATCGCGAAGCACTATCTTTCTCTTCTCCGCGTTCGCGTTCTCATCATCGCGTTCGCGATGTACATTTCTGGGCCTTCTCGAATTTCCTCGATGCGATCGCGATCGTTGTTCCGCGATCGCGATGAACAAATCGCTGGGCAGACAGAATTAAACCCCAAATTCGAGGGTTTCACCATTTTTATCACATTTTGACTTCTAGAGCTCGGCTCTTGGCGATTTTTGAAGGGATTTTCACCTGGGCGACTTGGGTAAGTGCTTCTCACTCGATTTAGACCAATTTCCATGAATCTCCTCTTAATTTCATCCTTTAATTTCAGATTTTGAGTGAAAAATGGGTAAAACTTCATAGACCAAATTGTTGAGTTTTGAGGGGGTGTTTCACCTCCGATTTGGGAGATTTTTATATGGTTAGACTCGTGAGGGTAAAAAAATAATTATCCGATTCCGAGACGTTGTCCTGAGGGGCGTTTTGGTCATTTTGCCTAATTTCGCGCTTTAGCTTTGAATTAAATAGTAGGATCAGTTGCTTGAGATGTTATTTACAATGTGTGATTTAATTGAATAGATTTGGGCCATTTGGAGTCGAGTACTCGTGGCAAGAACGTGGTTGCTAGTTGATTTTAGCCGGTTCGAGGTAAGTATCTTGCCTAACCTTGTGTGGGGGACTTCCCCTTAGGATTTGAGTCTTCCTTGTTGATTGTATTCCCTGTACGCGAGGTGACGAGTGCGTGCTCGGATTTATTTGTGGAAAATTGCCCTTTTAGGCTCTTAGGTACTTGTAATCACCGAATATGAAGTTGTTCTGGATACGATTGAGTTCCCTGTTATTAGTTCCACCTCTACACGACTTACTTGGAATTTATCTGCCCTTTTTGGTTATTCTTGTTGACTAAATGACTTTTACTTGTTTAACTGAAGACATTGCCCTTCTGTAGTCACATTATCATTCCTAACTGCTTGTCTTTATCTGGAAAGCATTATTTCTATCTCTCGTGTAATTAATTGGTCTTAATTGGAAAGAAGTTAGATATCCTATGTTTAGTCGATACTTCCTTAATTGTAATTATTTGATCCATGTTAACTTCCTTGTTGTAGAACTGAGTATTATGGAATCGTTGTTTCGTATCATTTCTCCCTTGTTGAGTTGTCCTTATTGCGCTTAGTATTTCCCTGTTACAGTTATTTCCTTGTACGTTAGTTGTACCGTCTTTTGGTGAACGGAATCTCTTGAGTTGATTCTCTTGCTTTGTTCCTGTATATATTGTCATTTGTTGATATTGTGATGCACGAGGTTTCTGCCGTGCGGTTGTTGATATTGTGATGCACGAGGTTTCTGCCGTGCGGTTGTTGGTATAGTGATGCACGAGGTTTCTGCCGTGCGGTTGTTGTTGAAGGGTTGCACGAGGTCCTTATCGTGCGGTTGTTGGTATAGTGATGCACGAGGTTTCTGCCGTGCGGTTGTGTTGAAGGGTTGCACGAGGTCCTTGCCGTGCTATTGTTGTTATTGATGTTTTGCACATGCGGCGTAATAAGGCGGGATATGTTATATGCCTATATGTGGGTTGCGCATGTGGCGGAATAAGGTGGGAACATGTGGCGGAATAAGGTGGGAATATTGTGATGCACGTGTGGCGAAATAAGGCGGTGCTTATTATGTTATTAATTGCACACGTGGCGAAACAAGATGGGCTATGTCAGGGGATGATTGTAGAGAATTGTGACGACCTGTGGAGGCATTCCTATTTGTTTAATAATGTGATTGTGGGTTGCTTACCGGTATGAGCTTTATCGCTTGGAAGTTGTGGGGAAACATCGCACGTGCGGTCCGTTCTCCTTTTAATGTTTACTAGCTGGTAGAATTTTGTTAGAAACATTTGCACAAGCATACACGTAGCTGAACACCCCTATTAGAGGTGAATTCCTCCTGATTTTGCTAAGGGTGGAGGTACGCCCTCGTTTATCCATTATATTTGTGAGAGTGGCCCTAGTTAGCCAGTTAGTTGTCGGTATGACCATGAGATTGATGGGGCATAGGATGCCAATTGTTAGATTTCAGATGCTGGGTCTTCGCGAGTTGTGGTTTGTCCGAGACTTGGTGAAATTCTGGAAAGAGTTGGATAAGACCTTTGTGAACATCATTGTAGGATATGAGTTATTGACTTGTTTTTCTCATTTCTGTGTTGTGACCTTAGGATTTGGATTGTGATTCTGTCGTCATTTCCTATCCTCACTTATTATATTCTCGTTGTTACTTGTTGTATTTTTCCCTTATTGTGATTTGTAGCATTCTTGGTCATTCATGCAGTCTTTACATAATAATATGTCATTGCCATTATTCCTATGATTATACTGTTTATTGACCGGTAGGTGCCTTGACGAGGATCCTATGATTATACTGTTTATTGACCGGTAGGTGCCTTGACTGTTCCTCGTCACTACTCCACCGAGGTTAGTCTTGATACTTACTGGGCACCGCCGTGGTGTGCTCATGCTACTCTTCTGCACATTTTTGTTGTGCAGATACAGGTACTCCCACTCAGTTCTGTCAGCCTTGGAAGGAGGCGTATCGGTAGAGACTTCGAGGTATATCTGCTACGTCCGCAGACCGAGGAGTCCTTTTCCGGCTTTCTGTAATAAGTATAGCTATTTCAGTATTTCTCCTTTGTATAGATATTCTTGAGTCAGAGCCTCTTTTGTATCCCTTAGCTTGTGATTTGTGAGTTTTCGGGTTTTGGGAATTGTTTTAGACTTGTGATGTTGAGTTGTACTTGTCATGCGGCATTCAGTACAGTTTCCTTTAGATATTTGATTTGATTTTCTCTATTTTTCCGCAATTATTACATTTCTGCAAGTGTTAGGCTTACCTGGTCATGGGGACCAGGTGCCGTCATGACATGTTCACAGTTGGTGAACTAGGGTCGTGACATCTTTCGGCCTAATTTGATGATTATGATGTTGTTTGGGCGATTTGATCACACGGATGAGTCTCTAGGATGTTTTTGAGTTTATATGTATGTTCGGTTTGGAGCCCCGAGGGCTCGAGTGAGTTTTGAGTAGGTCCCGGGAGGTCTTAGGCTTAGAAACAGTAGATGGTTGCAGGTTCAGGGATTGCAGGCCCCCAGCGCGCCCGCGGTCGACTCCGCGCGGTCCGCGCTGGAAGCCGCGCAGCCGCAGTGCATTTCTGCGCTGTCCGCGTGGCTAGGTTCAGAGGGCCAGCGGTCCTAGGTCGACCAGCGCGGCCGCGTGCCATATCAGCGCGGTCCGCGCTGGGAGATTCAGAGAGTGGGATTTGGTTCATTCCTCCAGCGCGGTCGCGCTCCAAAACAGTGCGGTCTGCGCTGGGTGGGTTCAGAGAGGGTCATTTTTCCAGTTCCTCTGCGCGGCCGCGGTGCACTTTTGCGCGGTCCGCGCTGAGCCTTCAGTAGGGTATCAAAGGTCGGGATTTTGAGTTATTTTTCACTTTTTTTTTCAAAACCCAAAACATAAGAGGCGATTTTCGAAATGATTCTTCTTCTTCAAAACGATTGGTAAGAGATTTCTAACTTATTTTCCTTACTCCTTAACATCTTTAAACATAATTTCAATTTCAAAACAAAGTTTTTAATGGGGAAATTTGGGAATTTAGGGCAGAACCTAGGTTTTCTAAAATTGGGGGTTTTGGACCTCGATTCGAGGTCCGATTCCAAAATAACCTATATATTTGAGTTCATGGGGGAATGGGTAATCGGGTTTTGGTTCGAACCTCGAATTTTTACCATGTGGGCCCGGGGGCATTTTTGACCTTTTGGGGGTAAATTGATGAAAAAGCTATAATTAGTCATCGGGTTTGATTGGTTTAGCACATATTGATAACATGAAGTCCTTATTGCATAGATTTGGTCGAGTTGGAGCCGAATTCGAGAGGGAAAGCAGTTGTTGAGGATTGAATTGACTGTGGAAGTTCGAGGTAAGTGTTTGGTTTAACCCTAGCTTGAGGGAATAGGAGTGAGTCTTGTTGCTACTTGCTACTTGATCGAGTATGATGTATAGGCACGGTGACGAGTTACTATATATCGGTGTCTAGCATGACCGTGAGTCCTTATTTGTGGATAATTGGGTTAATATCATGCCTTCCATGTTTATTTGATGGTTTCTATGTGTTGTAAACACCTTGTGTATAATATTGTGATTGTGAAACTCCGTGGAGCATTGGCTCGGCTTGAAATACGAACTTTGGAAAGTAAATGATGATAAACTCTTGGGAGTTTTGGCTTTAGTGGAAAGGTGAACTAGGATATGGAAATAAAAGAAAGAGAAGAGTAGTGACTTACCCCGCCGGGTTGTTGTTGGTTGTTTGGGTATCCGTTGTTTGGATTTCCTTCCAAATACTTGTTTATTCCCTTGCCCCTAGTTTGTGATTGTGCTTGGGTGAGGTACAGTGATAAATATGGATCGGGTTGCACGCCGCAACAGTGATAAATATGGATCGGGTTGCACGCCGCAACAGTGATAATTGTGGATCGGGTTGCACGCCGCAACAGTGTTGAAATGATATTGTGGATCGGGTTGCACGCCGCAACAGTGCTGAAATGATATTATGGATCGGGTTGCACGCCGCAACAGTTATTGATGCAATATATGTTTATTGTTGGTATTAGTTTCTTGTTCCCTGTCAATTATGAGTTGCCTCAGATTGTTACTTTGGCTTTACCGTTAATACTGCTATCCCCCCACAGCATGTTTCCCCTCCCATATTGTTAATTGCCTTGTATTTCGTTTTCTGCTGTACATATATAGAACTGCACATGTTATGTGGTGACCAGTCTAGCCTCGTCACTACTTCACCGGGGTTAGGCTAGACACTTACAAACACATGGGGTCGGTTGTGCTGATGCTACACTCTATGAATCTTTTGCACAGGTCCAGGTTGTGAGCAGCAGCAGCAGCAGCAGCACGGGGGCTTACCTTCAGTCCAGAGAGACCCGAGGTAGCTTGCAGGCGTCCGCAGGCCCGGCTTCTCCCTTTTATCCTTATTTGATTATCATCTCATTCTACCGGGATAAACAGATTATATTTCCTTCAGACTTTGTATGTAGTATTCCATAGACGTTCGTGAGTATGTGACTCCAGTCCCCGGGTAGAGATATATGTGTTGGAACTTCTGTATTATTGATCATTTATCTACATTTAAGTCTCCCGCTTATGATTTAATTCGTCGCCTTTATTTAATGTTGTTAATTGTTAAAAAGGAACAGGTGTTTAATTAAAATGGTTAATTAAGTTGGCTTGCCTAGCTCTTATTAGGAGGCGCCATCACGACCCCCGAGGGTGGGTAATCCGGGTCGTGACAAGTTGGTATCAGAGCTCTAGGTTACATAGGTCTCACAACTCACGGACAAGCTTTGTAGAGTCCGAGGGATCGGTACGGAGACGTCTGTACTTATCCCCCAGAGGCTGCCAAGTTAGGAAAAATCTCTCCTTTGTTCTTTCTTGTCGTGCGGTTTGGTTTCTCAATACTAATTAAACTTCTACTCTATTTCCTCGCAGATGGCGAGAACACGCGCTTCCTCATCCACAGACCAGCAGTCCGAGCCCCAGGCAGCTCCCGCTGGGGGCAGAGGACAAGGTCGTGCTAGAGGCCGAGGTAGGGGCAGAGCTCAGCCCCGAGCAACAGCACCAGCGGCGGAGCCTCAGGTCGGTTTTGACGAGGAGGTTCCGGCCCCAGTTCCAGCAGCGCCAGTTGGCCCAACTCAGGTCCCAGAGGGGTTTATAGCTACCCCAGTTCTTTAGGACGCTTTGGTCCGGTTAGTAGGCCTCATGGAGAGCGTCACCCGAGCGGGATTGCTTGCTGTAGCACCAGCCACTTCTCAGGGTGGAGGAGGAGCCTAGACTCCTGCTACACGTACTCCGGAGCAAGTAGCTCCCCAAGGTCAGATTCCAGTGGTTCAGCCAGCTATGGCAGTTCAGCCGGGGTTAGTAGCTCAGACCGGCGATGGAGCGGCTATGTCCGCAGATGCTTTGTGGAGGCTGGATAGGTTTAGCAAGCTCTTCACTACTACTTTCAGCGGTGCTTCTTCTGAGGACCCCCAGGATTTCTTATATAGATGCCACGAGGTTCTTCGGAACATGGGCATTATGGAGTCCAATGGAGTTGATTTTGCTGCATTCCGTTTATCTGGATCCGCCAAGACTTGGTGGAGGGATTTCTGTTTAGCCAGACCAGCGGGGTCGCCGTCTTTGACTTGGGATCAGTTTTCAGAGTTGTTTCTGGAGAAGTTTCTTCCCGTTACTCAGAGGGATGCTTATCGGAGGCAGTTTGAGCGCCTCCAGCAAGGGTCTATGACGGTCACTCAGTATGAGACCCGATTTATCGATCTAGCTCGCCATGCTCTTGTCATACTCCCCACTGAGAGGGAGAGGGTGAGGAGATTTATTGATGGTTTGATTCAGCCGATTCGTCTCCAGATGGCTAGGGAGACTGGTAGTGAGATCAGCTTTCAGGAGGCGGCCAATGTGGCCCGCCGAGTTGAGATGGTTCTGGCACAGGGGGGTAGCCATAGAGCAGGCAAGAGACCCCGTCACTCAGGTCGTTTCAGTGGTGCCTCATTCGGAGGCAGGGATTCTTATGATAGGGGTCAGCCCTCCAGGCCTTTCCAGTCAGCCCTCCAGGTTTCTCAGGGTGCCCCAAGTGATCGTGGTTACCGTGGGCATTATTTTGATCAGCAGTCCCTCAGTGTACCGTCAGCTCCCATCAGCGCACCGCCACTTCAGAGTTTTCGTGGAGGTCATTCAGGTCGCCAGGGCCAGCCACAACGTTCAGAGGGGTGTTATGAATGCGGTGAGTATGGTCACATCAGGAGAGCTTGCCCGAGATTGAGGGGTACTCAGTCGCAGCAGCAGGGTCCCCGTCCTATGATTCAGGCACCGGATGCTCCACAGCCAGCTAGAGGTGGAGGTAGAGGCCATAGAGGTGGAGGTAGAGGCCATAGAGGTGGAGCTCAGACCGCCAGGGGCGGAGGTCAGCAAGCAGCAGATCGACCTAGGGATACAGTTCAGGGTGGTGGGGCTCATCCCCGTTGCTATGCACTCCAGGCTAGGCCCGAGGCAGAGGCCTCAGATGCGGTGATCACAGGTACGATTCTGGTTTGTGATCGAGATGTTTCAGTACTATTTGATCCAGGATCTACGTATTCATATGTTTCATCTTATTTCGCACCATGCTTGGTCATGCCAAATGATGCCTTGGGTATTCCGGTATATGTGTCTACACCGGTGGGTGACTCTATCGTGGTCGACCGAGTCTATCGTTAGTGTGTTGTAGTGATTGGGGGTCTTGAGACCCGTGTAGACTTGTTGCTCTTAGATATGGTTGACTTTGATATCATTCTGGGTATGGATTGGTTATCACCCTATCACGCTATCTTAGACTGCCATGCCAAGACCGTGACTTTAACCTTTCCGGGTATGCCTCGTTTAGAGTGGAGAGGGACTCCAGGTCATTCTACCCGTAGTGTCGTATCGTACGTGAAGGCTCGACGTATGGTCGAGAAGGGGTGTCTGGCCTATTTGGCCTATGTTCGTGATTCCAGTGCTGAGGTCCCTCCCATAGATTCTGTGCCTATTGTCCGGGAGTTTCCCGATGTTTTTCCTTCGGACATGCCGGGTATGCCGCTCGATAGAGATATCGATTTCTGTATTGATTTGGCTCCAGGCACCCAGCCCATTTCTATTCCGCCATATCGTATGGCCCCGCCGGAGCTGAAGGAGTTAAAGGACCAATTGCAGGATTTGTTAGATAAGGGTTTCATTAGACCCAGTGTTTCGCCTTGGGCGTGCCAGTGTTATTCGTCAAGAAGAAGGATGGGTCGATGCGGATGTGTATAGATTACCAGCAATTGAACAAGGTAACAATTAAGAATAAGTATCCACTGCCGAGGATTGATGATTTGTTCGACCAGCTTCAGGGTGCCAGGGTATTTTCCAAGATTGACTTGAGATCTGGCTACCACCAGTTGAGGATTAGGGCATCCGATGTCCCTAAGATAGCTTTCCGTACTTGGTACAGGCATTATGAGTTCTTGGTCATGTCGTTTGGGTTGACCAATGCCCCAGCAGCATTCATGGAGTTGATGAACCGAGTGCTCAGGCCATATTTGGACATGTTCGTGATAGTCTTTATTGATGATATTTTTGTGTACTCCCGCAGCCAGGAGGAGCACGAACAACACCTTAGGGTGGTTCTTCAGACTCTGAGGGATAGTCAGCTATACGCCAAGTTCTCCAAGTGTGAGTTCTGGCTAAGTTCAGTAGCATTTCTGTGTCACGTTGTATCAGCTGAGGGTATTTAGGTGGACCCGAAGAAGATAGAGGCAGTCAAGAACTGGCCTAGACCAGCATCAGCGACAGACATTCGGAGTTTCTTGGGGTTAGCAGGCTACCACCGTCGGTTTGTCGAGGGGTTTTCATCTATTGCAGCCCCGATGACCAGGTTGACCCAGAAGGGTGCCCAGTTCAGATGTTCGGAGGAGTGTGAGGTGAGCTTTCAGAAGCTCAAGACAGCCCTGACTACGGCACCGGTGTTGGTCTTGCCCATAGGATCTGGGCCTTATACCGTCTATTGTGATGCTTTCCGTATTGGACTTGGTGCAGTATTGATGCAGGATGGCAAGGTTATAGCCTATGCTTCGAGGCAGTTGAAGATTCATGAGAAAAACTATCCAGTGCATGATTTAGAGTTGGCAGCTATTGTCCACGCCTTGAAGATTTAGAGGCACTATTTTTATGGCGTGGTATGTGAAGTGTTTACTGACCACAAGAGTCTTCAGTACTTGTTCAAGCAGAAGGAGTTGAATTTTAGGCAGAGGAGGTGGCTGGAGTTGTTGAAGGATGATGATGTCACTATTTTATATCATCCGGGGAAGGCCAATGTGGTGGCCGACGCTTTGAGTAGGATGTCAGCCAGTATGGGCAGTCTTGCTTATATTCCAGTCAGTGAGAGGCCGCTTGCTTTGGATGTTCAGGCTTTAGCCAATCAGTTCGTGAGACTGGATGTTTCTGAGCCTAGTTGTGTGTTAGCTTGCACGGTTGCTCGTTCTTTGTTATTGGAGCGTATCCGTGATCGGCAGTTTGATGATCCCCATTTATGTGACCTTAGAGACACGGTGCAGCGAGGAGGTGCCAAGCAGGTTACCTTAGATGCGGATGGAATTTTGAGATTGCAGGGGCGAGTTTGTGTGCCTAATGTGGATGGGCTTCGAGAGTTGATTTTAGAGGAGGCCCATAGCTCCAGGTACTCTATTCACCCGGGCGCCGCGAAGATGTATCAGACTTGCGGCAGCATTATTGGTGGCGTAGGATGAAGAGGGATATCGTAGCATATGTGGATCGTTGTTTGAATTGTCAGCAGGTTAAGTACGAGCATCAGAGGCCTGGTGGTTTACATCAGAGGATTGAGCTTCCCAAGTGGAAATGGGAGCGGATTACTATGGACTTTGTTACTGGACTTCTGTTGACCCGGAAAAAGTTTGGGCGATATGGGATATTGTGGATAGGCTGACCAAGTCAGCACATTTCATTCTTGTGGCAGTCTCCTATTCTTCTGAGAGATTCGCTGAGATCTATATTCGGGAGATTGTCCGCCTTCATGGTGTGCCCGTGTCTATCATTTCGGATCGGGGTACGCAGTTTACCTCACGCTTCTGGAGAGCAGTTCAGCGAGAGTTGGGCACACGGGTAGATTTGAGCACAGCATTTCATCCCCAGACGGACGGTCAGTCCGAGCGGACTATTTAGATTTTGGAGGATATGCTCCGAGCTTGTGTTATTGATTTTGGAGGTTCGTGGGATCAGTTCTTGCCTTTGGCGGAGTTTGCTTACAACAACAACTACCAGTCGCGCATCCAGATGGCTCCTTATGAGGCTTTATATGGTAGGCGATGTCGGTCTCCGGTTGGATGGTTTGAGCCGGGAGAGGCTCGTTGATAGGTACGGATTTGGTTCAGGAGGCCTTGGACAAGGTCAAGATCATTCAGGAGAGGCTTCGTTCAGCTCAGTCTAGGCAGAAGAGTTATGCAGACTGTAAGGTTCGAGATGTAGCTCTCTTGGTTGGTGAGCGGGTATTGCTCCGAGTGTCGCCTATGAAGGGCGTGATTAGATTTGGGAAGAAGGTCAAGCTTAGCCATAGGTACATTGGCCCGTTTGAGATTCTTGATCGAGTGGGAAAGGTGGCTTATAGACTTGCGTTGCCGCCCAGCTTATCAGCCATGCATCCAGTTTTCCATGTATCCATGCTTCGGAGGTATCACGGCGATCCTACCCACGTGTTAGATTTTAGTACCGTCCAGTTGGACAAGGACTTGTCCTATGAGGAGGAGCCGGTAGCTATTCTAGACCGGCATGTTCGTCAGTTTAGATCCAAGAGTTTTCCTTCTGTTCGTGTTCAATGGAGAGGTCAGCCTCCTTAGGCATCGACCTGGGAGTCCGAGTCTGATATGCGGAGCCGTTATCCCCATCTTTTCCCTGACTCAGGTACTTCTTTCTTTTGTCCGTTCGAGGACGAACAGTTGTTTTAGAGGTGGAGAATGTGACGACCCAAAGGGTCATCACTTGTTTCCTTACTCACCCTGTACTTATGAGGCCCTGGAAACCTTATTTGGGGTTGCCTCGATTTGTGTACGCAGTCCGGGCGCGTAGCCGGAAAGTTTAAGTATGGAATTTGTGAGAAAAATGTTAAATCTTGGTATTTAATTGATTAAGTTTGACTTCGGTCAACGTTTTGGGCAAACAAACCCGTGATTTGACGGTCCCGGAGGGTCCGTAGAAAAATATGGGACTTGAGTGTATGCCTGGAATCAAATTCCGAGGTCCCAAGCCCGAGAAATGAATTTTTGTGTGAAATTGTTTTCTGAAAATAATTAAGGAAATTGGAAATGAAATTTGATTAGAAGACTGTGGTATCGGGCTCGTATTTTGGTTCCGACGCCCGGTACAAGTCTTATATACGGCTTAAGTACTTTTTGTAAAGTATGGTTGAATTTGGATGTCGTTTGACGTGTTTTGGACTAAAAACTCTAAACTTGATGTTTTATGAAAATTGGAAGGAAATCCTGGGTCTTGAGGCCTAATTTGATGAGTATGATGTTGTTTGGGCGATTTGATCGCACGAATGAGTCCGTAGGATGTTTTTGAGTTTATATGTATGTTCGGTTTGGAGCCCCGAGGGCTCGGGTGAGTTTTAAGTAGGTCCCGGGAGGTCTTAGGCTTAGAAATAGCAGATGGTTGCAGGTTCAGGGATTGCAGGCCCCCAGCACGCCCGCGGTCGACTCCGCGCGGTCCGCGCTGGAAGCCGCGCGACCGCAGTGCATTTCTGCGTGGTCCGCGTGGCTAGGTTCAGAGGGTCAGAGGTCCTAGGTCGACCAGCGCGGCCGCGTGCCATATCAGCGCAGTCCGCGCTGGGAGATTCAGAGAGTGGGATTTGGTTCATTCCTCCAGCGCGGTCGCGCTCCAAAATAGTGCGATCCGCGCTGGGTGGGTTCAGAGAGGGTCATTTTTGCAGTTCCTCTGCGCGGCCACGGTGCACTTTTGCGCGGTCTGCGCTGAGCCTTCAGTAGGGTATAAAAGGTCGGGATTTTGAGTTATTTTTCACTTTTTTTTCAAAACCCAAAACATAAGAGGTGATTTTCCAAACGATTCTTCTTCTTCAAAATGATTGGTAAGTGATTTATAACTTATTTTCCTTACTCCTTAACATCTTTAAACATAATTTCAATTTCAAAACAAAGTTTTTAATGGGGAAATTTGGGAATTTAGGGCAGAACCTAGGTTTTCTAAAATTGGGGGTTTTGGACCTCGATTCGAGGTCTGATTCCAAAATAACCTATATATTTGAGTTCTTGGCAAGGCTGTATGTGGTCCCGGGCCCGGGCCTAAATGGGCTAAACGGGCCTGGGCTTAGCGGTCCCGGGCTCTGGCGGTCCCGGGCTTGCGGTCCCGGACTTCGTGGGCTCAACGGGTAGGACCAGCCCGTGATGGGCCTAAGCCCATATGGTCCTGGGCTAAATGGGCCGGGCTCGTGGGCTTAGCGGGCCTAACGGGCTTTTTTTATTTCCGGGCTTTTTATTTTTATTTTTTTTATTTAGGGCAATTTCTTGTAAACCATATGTGTATGTATATATATAAATTGCTCTTATGCATGGCTATATAAATATATGTGGTATATATAATATAGAAATCTAATTATTAAAGTGTTTGACGAAAATGTAAAATAACAAATCAATAGTAAAACTAAATTGGCATGCATAATAAATTAATAACAAAGTACAACATGAAGCATAAATACGTCTAATAATTTTAAAATAACACAAATTGTTGAAAAATCTTAAAGACGAATTTGCGGATAAATACCCTCAACACAATACTTTATATGCCTCCTTAAAATGCCTGTGGTACACCCTGAACGAAAATTTAAGACTCTTCCACAGTTCTTGCACTTTAATATTTGGCCTTCTTCATTTTCTTCAAGCACTTCATAGTATTGCGACACAAATAAGCGCACTCTTTCCGAACGAGGCATGATTTAACTTGAAAATTGAGATTGAGACTTGAAGTCTTGAAAATTGGAGATTGAGAGATTGAGAGAAATTTAGATTGAGAAATGAGTATTGAGTATTGAAATGAAGAAGAGGGAGGGGGGTACTTATAGTGTTAGAGAAGGTTAGTTTTGTAAATTTAAAAAAAAACTGCTATTTGTGCAATTAATATGACCGTTGGTGGTCATTGGGGGTGGGGCCCTCATTTTGAAAAATCTTGTTTTGTAGTATATATAGTACTACTTCTTCATGTAAATATAATATATATAGTATACTAGTATAGTATACTAGTATAGTGTACTATATATTGTATGTTATGTATATATATTCCCTTATATATTTTCTTGTAGTATATATTGTATGTTATGTATATATATTCCATTATATAATTTGTTGTAGTATATATTGTATGTTATGTATATATATTATAGCTTATAAATAATTGCAAGTTAAAGACAAAAAAATATTGCGAAGAGATATTCAAGGCCAAGGGTATGTTTTATAATTTTTATTACCAAAAATGGCATATCTTTCTTAGTCTTCTTCCCCCCAATGGAATGAGCACAACAAGGTACTAATACCACCATTAAAAGGAAAAAAAACTAAAGAAGATATGCCAAGTACAAGTTACACCATAATCTACATTGTATCTCTAACAAATCTCATAAATCCTTCAAGGTTCGGAGGAGGTTCCGTTGGTGGTGGCGGAAAAGAAGCTTGTTCATCACCGCTTCCGGGCGAAGCAGCATCCTCCGCAAGTTCCGCTATCATTTCTTCATAAGCTTCGTCTATCTCCGGTTGTGATTCTGCAAGTCCAAAGTTTCTTCTTTCCGAGCGGATCCAATCTCTGAATAGTACTGATTTTTCCAAGCTCTCCCTCATAGACGCTCTATGATCACCTATTTGAAGTCTTGTTTGACTGAAAGCGCTCTCTGATGCAACTGTTGAAGCTTGAATAGATAAAATATCCCGAGCCATCCTTGCAAGAACCGGAAAATGTTTTTCCCTTGTCTTCCACCATTCCAACAGATCAAAGGTGCCGTCTGGATTCTCCTTTTCAAGTCCCTGCGACAAATAAACTTGAAGCTCATTTAGATGTGAAGTCTCATCAAAATTATCACCTTGAGAACCCCTAAACTCCGTCCAGGATTTAAGTGCTTGTAGGCCCGCAGCTCTTTTAGATGATTGTGAACTAGACGAAGTAGGGGTTGGAATATTTGGCCTAGCATGATCTAACGCAAGTTGGTAAGCATTATAAATTGTTTGCGCATTTATTTTAATTGAGGCTTTTGCCTCTGCAAGTGTAGAAAATTCCTCAACTGAAAGATCTAAAGCCTTATAAATATTTGTGTACCAAAAGTGAGGACCTCCTAATTTCATTGTTGGATTTAACAATGCAGCAACACCATAAATAGGGGGGATTGGCTCGGCTTGAAATACGAACTTTGGAAAGTAAATGATGATAAATTCTTGGGAGTTTTGGCTTGAGTGGAAAGGTGAACTAGGATATGGAAATAAAAGAACGAGAAGAGTAGTGACACCCCTTGCCGGGTTGCTGTTGGTTGTTTGGGTATCCATTGTTGGGATTTCCTTCCAAATAATTGTTTATTCCCTTGCCCCTAGTTCGTGATTGTGCTTGGGTGAGGTATAGTGATAAATATGGATCGGGTTGCACGCCGCAACAGTGATAAATATGGATCGGGTTGCACACCGCAACAGTGATAATTGTGGATCGGGTTGCACGCCGCAACAGTGTTGAAATGATATTGTGGATCGGGTTGCACGCCGCAACAGTGCTGAAATGATATTGTGGATCGGGTTGCACGCCGCAACAATTATTGATGCAGAATGTGTTTATTGTTGGTATTAGTTTCCTGTTCGCTGTCAATTATTAGTTGCCTCAGACTGTTACTTTGGCTTTACTGTTAATACTGTTATCTCCCCACAGCATGTTTCCCCCCCATATTGTTAATTGCCTTGTATTTCGTTTTCTGTTGTACATATATAGAACTGTACAGGTTATGTGGTGACCAGTCTAGCCTCGTCACTACTTCGCCGGGATTAGGCTAGACGCTTACCAGCACATGGGGTCGGTTGTGCTGATGCTACACTCTGTGCATCTTTTGCACAGGTCCAGGTTGTGAGCAGCAGCAGCAGCAACATTAGCACGGGGGCTTACCTTCAGTCCAGAGAGACCCGAGGTAGCTTGCAGGCGTCCGCAGGCCCGGCGTCTCCCTTTTATCCTTATTTGACTGTCATCTCATTGTACCGGGATAAACAGATTATATTTCCTTCAGACTTTGTATGTAGTATTCCATAGACGTGCGTGAGTATGTGACTCTAGTCCCGGGGTAGAGATATATGTGTTGGAACTTCTGTCTTATTGATCATTTATCTACATTTAAGTCTCCCGCTTATGATTTAATTCGTCGCCTTTATTTAATGCTGTTAATTGTTAAAAAGGAACAGGTATTTAATTAAAATGGTTAATTAAGTTGGCTTGCCTAGCTCCTATTAG
The DNA here is from genome assembly GCF_001879085.1 of Nicotiana attenuata. Taxonomy (NCBI): domain Eukaryota; kingdom Viridiplantae; phylum Streptophyta; class Magnoliopsida; order Solanales; family Solanaceae; genus Nicotiana; species Nicotiana attenuata. The sequence continues at coordinate 68,006 of NW_017674108.1, read as the reverse complement.
TAGGCGCCATCACGACCCCCGAGGGTGGGGAGTCCGGGTCGTGACAGAAATTATGTTCCAAGGTTTATGGACTACAGTCAAAGTAAGGATCTTCAATTATGTTGAGTTGATCTTATATGAAGTAGGGTGATATGGGATCACCCCCAGGTATGTGCATGGCATGGTTACACAGTGACTGGATGATTTGGAATGACTCATGGCACGTTCGAGGACGAACGTATGTTTAAGTGAGGGAGAATGTAGTGACCCGACCGATTGTTTTGAAAATTTGCATTTTGTTTGACGGTTCGAGGGCATGAGTAGCTTCGTATGATGTATTATGACTTGCATGTATTGGCAGTTTTGATTCTTGGTTGATTCAGAATTGATTTGGAAGAATAATTCTCATTTTAGAAGCATTAAGTTGGAATAGTTGACCAAGTTTGACTTTTTTGTATTTGACTCCAGATCGAAATTGTGATAGTTCGGTTAGTTCCGGATGGTGATTTTATACTTAAGTGTATGCCCGTATTTGCATTTAGATGTTCCTAGAAGGTTTCGGCACTATTTGGCAACAATGACAATTTGAAGTTTCGGAAAGTTCATAGGTTTGACCGAGAGTTGACTTTGATGTTATTGGGTTCGGATTGTTGTTTCGAGAGTTGGAATAGGTTCGATATGTTATTTGAAAGTTGTATGCAAAATTTGGATCCATTCCAGATCGGTTAGGCTTGAATCTGACGATTGATTAGAAGTTTGAAGTTTATGAACTTAAGAGATTGATCTTGATCGACGATTCATGGTTTTGATATTATTATGTGTGATTTGAGGCCTCGAGTAAGTCCATAATATGTTTAGGGACTTGTTGGTATGTTGGACCATTTCTAGGAGCATTGGTCGCGATCGCGAAGAGTAAAATGGAAAAATTGGACATGTGAATCGCGTTCGAGAGAAGACTTCGCGTTTGCGGAGGAGAAATTATGCTGTCACTGAGCTGATTTTTGAAGCTTATATCTTGACATGTATAAGGAATTTAGAGATGATCCAAAAATCAAAGTTGTTGCCCTTTATGTCTAGTATTCAGAAAATTAAACCATTTACCATTTGGAGTTTTTTACAAAAGGTTATGGCCATTTTACTAGATGTTATTTGGAAGAGTTGGGCAAGCTTGTTAGAATGTGTTCATCGCGATTGCGGGGACATGGCCGCGATCGCAAAGGGTAAGAACTAAGCTGGAAACTTTTTTGAATCGCGATCGCAAAGAAGGACCACTGGCAGTGCATTAAAACATCCAATTTCGGGATTTGGAGTTTATTCTATACTTTTTGAGTTCTTGGAGCACAAGTAACGCGATTTTGGAGGATTTAAACACCCAAATCTTGAGGGTAAGTAATTTTATATTTGTTTTGATTATATATTTTATTTGTCCATGGATTTTTACACCTAAATCAAGGATTTGAAGAGGAGAAATAGGGGAGTTTTGTCAAAATTTCCTAAAGTGAATAAATGAGTTTTGACTATTAATTCGGAGTTGGATTTGAGTGAAATTAGCATGGATGGACTCGTAATTAAATGGGTTATTGCATTTTGTGAGTTTATCGGGTTTCGAGGTGCGAGCCCGGGGTTGACTTTTTTGTGACTTTGAGCTTTTGATTAAAGATTCGACCTTTATCATTTGGGTTTGTTTCCTTTCGCATTATTTGATGATTTGAGTTAATTTTGGCTAGTTTCGAGCCATTTTGAGGTTGATTTGCAAGGGATGGCATTTCTAGAGTGTTGTTTGGCATGCTTGGTGTTTGTTTTGGCTTGTTTGAGGTAAGTATCTTATCTAAACTTTGTTGAGGCACTAGTTTCCTAAATTATTTGTGATAGCTACGTGCTATAGGTGCGCATTTGTGTGGGGTTTGAGGCCGTGTGCTAGCACCGAGGTATTTATCCATGCTCGGTAGTGCTTAGGCTATGATATGCCTAGAATTGATTGTAATGTTTTAAGGTATAATGTTTCTCATATTTCTAATATTGTTGTGAACTATTTGAGCCATGTTTGAGGTTACGAAAAGGCTAATTCCCTGAATAAATTTAGTTATTACTATTTCTATGATGAAATTGCCGATTAGAGTTATGATAGCACACTTTGCACATGCCTACAGTTTAGCAAGTTATTATACAGGTCCAGGAGCATGAAATCTAATATTTATTCATCATATACATGTGTTCATGTATACTTGCTTATGTGGTAAATGATTTAGACTGGATGCTTGTGACCATGCCGAGCGAATTGTGTTGTTATGCATGTGACCACGTTGGGCGAATTGTGTTGATATTCATATGACTACACCGGTCAGATTGTGTTTATATGCCTGTGACCACAACAGGCATAAACAAAAATACATCCTCTGTAAAGAGGACACAAAAGAAGGATACTACTCCCCCCCTCCCCCAAACCATTCATGATTAATACAATATTTTGAATATTATAGGGGTGAGGACCAAGAAGGCAATTCATAGGCTAAAACAATTGGTAGAGGAATTTGAAATTGCCAACAACACTGAGGATGACATAGAAGAAAACCAACAAAGCTTACGTTGAATATATCAGATGGTTGAATATGCCGGACTCCTTACTCAGCCAAAAAGCTAACATCAAATGGTTTGAGGATGGAGAAAGAAATACTCAATACTTTCATAGCAAGCTTAGACAAAAAAGGAGGCTACAATTGAAAATAATTAGAAATCATAAAGTCAAATGGGTTCAAGGAGAAGAGAAAATAGCCAAAGCTTCCATAGCAAGCTCCCTGCACCTACATTTGGCCTTACTTTATTGAACTGCATCTCCACTTAGATCACTCAAGAGGACAGTGACAAACATGATGAAGAACCTAGTGTGGATTAAAACAAACAAGTAGTTTTCAGCTTGTCTGCTTCTAGTGCTGTTCGACCGGATGATTGCAATGGCACCTTCTTCCACAACTGTTGGGACATCATCAAAGATGATATCAATCCTTTTGTCTGGAACTTCTTCAAAGGTATTCCTCTATCTAAGTTTTATACTCATACTTATTTGGTGTGTATCCCTAAAATTGACTCCCCTTTTTCTTTAGTGATTTTAGACCTATTAGTCATTTTAATTTCACTAGTAAGATAATTTCTAAGATTCTATCTATTAGACTTAATCCTCTATTGCCTAGATTAATTAGTGCAATTCACAGTGGCTCTATTAAAGATAGACTTATTTCTAAAAATGTCCTCCTAGCACATGAAATTGTTCAGTATATTACTAATCTTAATAAAAGTGGTAATATTGTATGGAACGTTGATACGACTAAAGCTTATGACATATTGTCTTGGAACTTTGTAACCTCGATTCTTAGGAAATGTGGTTTTTCTGAATCTTAGTTTACATTATTATGAATCTTCTGTCTAGCATTTGGTATTCTATTATTGTGAATGGTAATAGGAAAGGCACCTTTACCTCTAGTCAAGGTTTGAAACTGTCATGACCCCAATTTCTCACCTTAGTATGCCGTGATGGCACATAGTCTCTATGATTAGGTAAGCCTAATATTCATTGATAGCTTAACAGAATAACAAAATTGAGATATAAAATAAACTGAAAAAGCTCATAATAACTCAAAAATGGAATATCAACAACAAAAAACTCCCACAACCGGTGGAATTAAGTCATAAGCTCTACAGAATGCTCTAAAATCTCTAATACAACAATGTCTGATAAAAGAATAAACAGTAATGAAAAGATAACGGAAGGTGACTTCGAGGCTTGTGGACTTCGAGAAGGTATACCTAGAAGTCTCCAGAAATAGATGGATGATCACTAGCGCTTGGCACGAGCAAATATACATGGATCTGCATAAAAATGTGTAGAAGTGTAGTATAAGTACACCACAACGGTAACCAGTAAGCATTAGGCCTAACCTCAGTAGAGTAGTGACGAGGCCAAGTTAAGATACCTACTAGGACAAGTTAAATGGAACAGAGTGTAATAAAGACCAATAATGGAAAATGAGGAAATGAATAATAAAAAGCATTATAATAATGTAGGCTAATGACAGAATTTAAGGCAATAAAGGAAACAAGAAGTGAACACGTGATGAGAACCACAAGTAATCAAATAAGGACAAAACAGGTAGGACAAGGAATAAAACAACAAGAACTGTTAAGCCAATAAACCCTTTCAACATGGAATGTACAACGAGAATTAAAACTGAGGCACCACATCTCATACCCACACTTCACAATTTCAATCACGAACTTTCCTTATATCACCGCGTGAGCCTTGCATTGATTTTTTAAGAATAATGTTTCCGAAATAGCTACATGCCTTTTAGCCCCCTTATCTCACCGCATGACTTCAAGTAATTCCCTTACTAGCAACACGCGTATAAATTTCACCTTATCTCACCGCATGCATATAAACCCATATTCTTATACTACCACATGAGTATCAATATTAAAACACAATAATCAGCCCACACCACATGTGCCCATATGCCACAACACTTACCAAATCAACAATAACAATGTTACCACAACGTATAGACCATGGATCAACCACAATATGTACAACAATCTCAATAATAACAAAATGAATGAGAAATATTCAACAAGGAAAGATATCTCAAAAATCAGCAACTTCAACTTCAATGTGATAATATCTTTCACAACTTCAACGTCAATATCCCAACAAGAAGATGATTCCCATGAATAGCAGCTTCATGTAAGAGTAATGCAACAATAAAAGAGCTAACCAGTTCTCACAAATATGACGAAAGAGATAGAACAAGTTCTAAAAATGTCAATTAGAGCATGTCAGAGTAAAGTTAACATTGAATGATATAACATGTTGTCACACCTCCTTTTTACCACCCGAAAGGGGATATAAGGGAGTTTTTCCAATTTAAGTGACATAATTTGAAATGGGATTATTTATTAATTTTTTTTAGATTCGCCACTTGGAATAGTTTATTTGGTTTCCTAAGTCACTAGTTTATTTTAAATCCCAAATCGAGGAAATTTTCGACTTTATTTAAAAGTCTGCGAACCAGAAATTCTAGATAAGGAATTCTGTTAACCCGGGAGAAGGTGTTAGGCATTCCCGGATTTCGTGGTTCTAGCACGGTCGCTTAAACTATTAATAATTGGCCTATTATCTGATTTAATACACATTTTAAACCTATTGTGCAATTGTAACTTTATAACCGATTTTAATTATTTTATGGGATTATTCTGGAACAAGTTACAATTGTCGTACACTTGTTTGTTTGATACACATTGCGAATCATGTCACGAGAACCGTACCCACGATCTACAACATGTTTAATTTATTAGAATTATTAGAAGTTGTGGCCGGGTCACATAAATGTACCCCCGGATTTGGAAATTAGGTATCATGACTACGTCACGGGAACTATACCCGTACCTATGATAATTTTATTGTAAACGCGCCTAAAGCAAACTACGAATGTTCAAAGTGTTTTCTACACTAGTTACAATATTAATGTGAGGGCCATGGGTTATGAATTTTGAATGGCACGCCTCAATTTATTCAAGGAAGAGATTGTCCTCAACTATAGGAAACTAAGGATGTTCATATTCGAATCTAGTTTGATGTTCAATGAAAAGCTATTAATTACATACATGCTTAGGGTAATACACTAGGCCTTTAATCATTTGAGAGGAAGTGGGCCAACGAGAGGCCTAGTTCAATATCTAAGAAAAAAAATCTCGAAGGAAAACGGGGCTAGTGAGGACTGGGCTCAAAATTAGGCCCAAGAAAGAGGACAAAGAGGGCGGATGGCCTGGTTAACTTGGAAATTTTGATTGGGCCAACACCAGGCCCAGCTCTTTTAAAGGTAAATTCCATTTTTATTGTACTGACATGAGAGCTTAATAAGTAACACATTACTGAGGGTGATTGGGCTCGAAATTGAGCCCAAAAGATGGTAAATGAGCAACAACAGAATGCCTTAGGTCGAAACTCCACCAAGATTGCCTCATCTGGGCTGATATAAAATTGAGACTCCTCTTTTTCTGAATCAATATGTGACCCAAAGTATTGACAGTCCAAACAAAATCAGAGATTAAACATCCATGTCGTAGGTCTAATAATAACACTATTGGTAATAACAAGAGGAGATTTAAACATTATTTTTCCATAAACCACCTTAAACTTAAATTGAAAGTACAGCAAGATAAACCCTATGCTAATAAAAGAAACGATCATGGCAAATGGCATTAACACCTATTTTAATTTTTACATTACACAAATTCTGATTTGATATAGGCATAGCACATCTCAATATGAACATATACTGCATAGTACTAGACTCACTAGATCAATACAACAAAACTCAATTCCTGAACTCATTCATGTATTATCTAGACCTAGACATGTAATAATGCTAATAACATTGAACTTCAAAATGATTTGGCTGAGGATACTCAGCCATTCAAACACATATAGACAATATACAGTCAATAATTTTTATCATAGTCCTAAATATTTCAACTGGTAAGCAAAACAAGCTGTCCAACCATACATGGAACAACTAAAACTAATTCAAACATTACACCTAAACATTGTGGATAAATTATAGAGTAGAACATCAGTTTTAACAAGCTTAAACAACAACAGAAAAGAAGCTACGAAACAAAAAAAATGGGAGACATTAAGCAAAGAAGAAGATCTGAAGTTTTATTCCAAGCCAACATATTACAGCTTCATTTTTTGTCATTTCAAGGCTCATGAAGATACCTGGATATAAAGAACAGAACGAGATTGTGAGCTGAAATGGACAGTGAAACAACCAAGCAGAAAATACAATCAGCAGCCAAAGACACGGCAGGAAACACGGCTCTAAATTTAAGCCATGTTTAGACCTTGGACAACCAGAAATTCCCAGAGAAAAAAAACTTGTTCTAACTTCTTTCTTTTCAAATCAGAATTTAGGTCGAAAATTCTGATAAAACAATAGCATTCAACCTTTAGGGTATTTTTTAGGATCTGAAAATCTGATATGTGTGAAGGAGTCCCTTTTCTTTATATAGGGCACACTAGATGGCATCAAAAATGGAAAATTCTAACCTAAATTCTGAAATGTCAGAATAGTACAGCATCTTTGACAGCTGTATGTCCTTTTTTCCTAACCAATTTTAGCATTTTTTGCTAAGAATAGGGAAGCTGTCCAAAATACTAGAACTTTCTGATTTTTTACCTTATGTAAAACCAATTTTACCCTTTCAATTACTAGATATTTCAGTCCTAACCAGTCTTGACCCAAATTCTGATTTTCTATGCCCTAACATCCCTTATTCTCTTTTAGACCCCTCTTGCTTCTGTTAATCACAAATAGCCACCCCAAAGAATTGAACAAGCTCAAACAAACTGAATTAACAAATTACTTCCATTCTCAAACATCCCTTTTCACATTTTGGTGAATGATGAATGAACAAAACCATACGGGTAAGAATAAAGACAATAATGCAAGAGCAAAGCTATTTAGCAACTAACTTGTGTTAATACCTAATTAACCTAAGATTGATTAAACTAACAACTCATGCAATGAAATTAATTAACAAGTAATTAAACTAATTTAACCCAAATAAATAGTTTAGCATGCTTAAAAGGTATTTAAGGTTAACCTAATCATTGAATTCTAAAACAAACACTGATTAACCTAGAATCATCAAATGACCTCAATTAAACATAATGGCTAAGCACATGCATAATCAGAAGAGGAAGAAAGAAGGAACAAGAGAAAGAAAAGAGGGAGAAAGAACATAAGAGATACGTAGCTAGCTTGAGTGGACTCCGTCAATATCCCAAAATATTCGAGATAGACCAAGAATAACGCTAGTCAATCGTTCTCGTCGAGAACAATCAACTAGCATGGGTTTCGATCAAATCGAGTCTTGAAAGATCGAAAAAAAATCAAGAAAAGGACAAACTAGGGTTTTTTGTTTTTTTTTAAATCTAGATTTGGGTGAATTTGGTGGAGTTCTGGGTTAGATTGGTGATGGAATGATGAAGAGGGTGAGGTGAGGAGTATGGGGGAATGATTTTGTTGGGTTTGGGAGTGGTCTGTTCGGACGAATTTGGGGGTTGGGTAAGTTAACTTCTCAAATCCAAAATTTGGAGAAGTCTGAGGAGTTTTGAAGGAATCCACAAAGGGATATGAGATGAGGGGAAGATGAAGATCACGGTGTGGAGTTTTGGGGTGATTTGGAGTGGTGCCGCTCCCGTGGGGCGATTTCCGGCGGCGGAGAGAGGCGGAGCCGGTGAGGTATAAGAAGGCGGCTAGGGTTTGGCTGGTTTAGAGTGTATAGAAACGAATGAGAGAGGGGTCTATGGGGGGGGGGGAGGTCTCTGATTTCAGACAGTCTTATACAAAAAGAGAGACCAGTTCCCAACCGTTAGATTCATGATGATCAACGACTGGGATTAAGGAGGGGTCAATACGAGGTCGTTTTGGTGAGGGTGTTGGACCGGGTTACTTGGGTTTTGGGATTGGGTTTGGGACGGATTTGGGTATGAAATCTGGCCCAATTTCAAATTAAATTCAACCTTTTCCCAATTTTTTTTTCTTTTTGTTTTCTTTTTCTTTCTTTAATTAATTAAAATCCTAAATCAAATTCCTAAATTAATCTAAATTGCAAAATTAAACTAATTATCCCATTATAATATTTATAACAATTAGTTTATCCTAAATTAAAAGAGAAAAATTACTAATCTAAAATTAAAAGCTAAAATGTAAAAATGAGCCAATTTTTTGTGATTTTAATTTTAATAAAGCAATTAATTAAATAATTAATCCTAAAAATATGAAAATAAAATCTAAATGCAATGCATGGTGCTTTTGACATTTTTGGGGTATTTTAATAATTTTTATAAAAATTAAACGTGCACAAAAATGCAAACAATTAAGAAAATCGTACCAAAAAATCCTATAAAATGGCAAATAATTGGGGAAAAAACCTATTTCTTTGATTTTATAGGAGTATTTTGAATAGGGCAAAAATCACATGCTCACAGCTGCCCCTCTTTGCTCGGAAACACGAAGGATTTTCGGGCAAAGATAAAATGAGCAATTACGAGCGATTTTTGCCCGTTTGAAACTCCATGGAAAGCATTTTCTGAAAAAGTCTGACCGAACCTTGCTTCGGAGGTTTCCTACATATCCTTGGCTATAAAAAAATCAGGTCAGTGTAGTTATGAAAGTTTTGGTAGCTGGGACTACCGAGAAACTGTGGTTTCACTGCTGTTGCTGCTATTTCTACTTGTTGCGCTCCTTATTACACCAAAATGAAAGATGAAAAGCTAAACTAGCTAAGCCTATCAACTATGAGTTACAAGATTCCTATCTATGAACATTCTAAAGCTTGATCTTGAGTCTTGGCTGGTTCTTCCTGCAGACTCTGATCTGAATATTGATGCTCGTTAATTGCAACCACTGGTTCATTCTTCTTTCAGCTTTTCGGATCAAGGTGGGACATGCAAGGCTTGTGACTTCAATTATATCTTGAGTAGTCCGCATCTTTTCTTCGCTTCTACACTTAGAGTTTATTTCTTTTCTTGTTTTTCTTTTCTTTTACTTGGATTGAGACTTCTTCTTCTGGTCATCTCAAACCTCGTGCCTTATGGTAAAAACCCGTTCAGGCACCAAAACAAACAAATAGACGAAATTTTTCTGCCCCAGTTTTCACTAGAAAAATTTCGTGAGTTATTGCAACAAAATCTAAACTATTTGTTTATTGAAAGCAATAAAATCGGGATAGTGTATCCTTGAGAGAAAGAGATTAGGGAGTGGAGACCCTAAAATGAAATTAAATAGGGATCAAAGGCCCTAAGTTGGAAAGATTACCAGGTTATGCTGGAAAAAATGACCGGGTTATGCCGAAAAGAACCTCGGGTTATGCCGGGGAAGGTCATCGGGTTATGCCGGGAATGGTCCACGGGTTATGCCGGAAAGGTCCACGGGTTATGCCGGGAAAGGTCCACCGGTTATGACGGGAAAGTCATCGGGTTATGCCGGAAAGAGTCCTCGGGTTATGCCGGGGAAGTCATCGCGTTATGCCGGAAAAGGTCCACGGGTTATGCCGGAAAGGTCCTCGGGTTATTCCGGGAAAGTCATTGGGTTATGCCGGAAAGGTCCTCGGGTTATGCCGAGAAATTCATCGGGTTATGCCGGAAAGGTCCTCGGGTTATACCGGGAAAGTCATCGGGTTAAAGGTCCACGGGTTATGCCGGGAAATTCATCGGGTTATGCCAAAAAAGTCCATGGGTTATGCCGGGAAACAACTAGGGAGTGGGACCCAATACTGAAAAAGACTACAAGATTATGGTGCCAGCGACTAGGGAATGGGACCCTATATTGGAAAAAACGTAGCTAGAGATAGGAGGCCCTATGCTACCATGGTTTTTAATTTTTATTCTTTTCTTTCTCTTCATTTCATTTCAACGTCATATTTTTTTATTTTTTTTATTTCAGAGAATGAGTAAATGCGGGAAAGAATTGTGAAGGAGACTTCCCTTTTTGGAGTTGTTGCTGCAAAGCTGTTTTTTAGCCCTTGCGCTCTTTCTTTTTGGTTGCACCTGCTTCTTGCAAGGTTGCTTTTGGATTGCACCTGTTTCCTGTTGGTTTTTTTAAACAAAGAACAATTTGTTAGTTTGAAGTGGTGGTTGGTTTTGTGGCCTGAGCGTTTCAGTCACTTGATCTCGGCCCCGCTTCTTTCAATGAAATCTCCATTGCTTGCTGGCTTTCTGGAAATTGGCTTCATTTCTAAACCCAGGGGTCTTGACTTTTCAAAATTCCACATGATGGTAAACCATTGTGGGGCTTGGCTTTTCATTTCCTTTTGCCTTTATGGGCACTTGACTTTGATTTCTTTCCTTTTCAAGAGTTTTCGACTCTGGAGCATCGGCCATCATGGCCAGTTGAGATCGACTTGATGCACCTGTTGAGGTTGGGTGCTTTTCTTGAATTTTAACTTTTGTCAAACAAAACCCTGTAAAACCAATCTTGCCATCTTTTCTATGTATTAGTTTTGAAGGATAATTAGACCAAAATGGATTAAAAGAAAAGTAAACAACGGACAGGATAATGAATTTAAATGAGAAGTGTCCCTTTCGGGGAAAGGAAAGAAGGACTTATCTTGAGTGCGTGCAGACTTCAATAGACATGACATGCTTCTTGGACTGGATACTCGATCTGTGCAAACCATCTAGACTCTCATAAACCCATCATGACCCATACTTCGAAACCGAGAAACCTTGCCTGGACTATATCAATGCCGATGGTTGCAAGTGATTCCCTTTTTTGATCAGTGGCGCCCTTTGCGGGTTTTCACAGACTGACCTCTCTCATTTCTCTTCTCACCATCGACTTATAGTGCTCTTTGTGAGTTTTCACTAACAAGACTCTCTCATTTTCAATTTCTCTGCTCACCATCGCCTTACAGTGCCCCTGTGGGTTTTTACCAATAAGACTCTCTCATTTTATTTCTCTCATTTGAGTGTATCAGATCTGAGTAACCACATCTTCAATTGTTGAACATCTTTACCGATTGATCAGAAGGACTTTGAACAGGATTTAGGGTAAAAAGAGTTTGGATTGAATTACAACTTTGGAACCTTTCAAGCGAACCGTCGCCGAACCATTATAAATTCTGCCCCAGTTTCAACTTTGGGGGGAATGTGGATTTTTGTTTTGGTGTGACTGAACAGAGAGGATACCTACGTATCCTTTTGGAATCAAGTCGAACGTAGTTCAGGGAACTTTGTTTTTGATTTTTTATTGTTTTTTGTTGCTTTTGATTTTTGATTGTTTGCACATTTTCGGGTTCCAAAGAGGGTAATCAAAGAAAGGGTAACCGGCTCAAAGGGTTTGCAAAAAGTTAACAGTGTTTGGGTAGCGAGAATGAAAGCCTTCGTCATCTCAATCGGAGAATCTTTATACCGCAGAAGGGTTAAACATAATACCTTTTGACCGCGTCTGCATTGACGGTTGTTTCAGCGTCATTTCCTTCAATGTCTCCCAAGTACAATGCCCCTTTTGACAATAATTTTCTTATAATGTATGGACCTTTCCAGTTTGGAGCGAACTTTCCTTTTGCTTCCTTGTGATGCGGGAGAATATGTCTCAAAACGAGTTGCCCCACTTCAAAATTCCTAGGCCGCAATTTCATGAGGTAGGCACGGGCCATTCTTTGTTGATACAACTGCCCGTGGCAAACTGTGGCCATCCACTTTTCATAAATCGGGGTTAACTGTTCTAAACGGGTTCTGACCCACTCATTATCCTGAATCTCAGCTTCAACGATGATTCGAAGAGATGGATTTTCAACTTCTGCGGGTATTACGGCTTCAGTTCCATAAACCAATAGATAAGGTATTGCTCCCACTGAAGTGCGCACAGTTGTGCGATATCCCAACAATGCAAACGACAACTTTTCATGCCATTGTCTAGAGCTTTGAATCATTTTCCTGAGGATCTTTTTGATGTTTTTGTTTGCTGCTTCAACAACACCATTAGCTTTGGGCCGATAAGGGGTAGAATTTCGATGCGTGACCTTGAATTGTTCGCATACTTCCCTCATCAAATGACTGTTCAAATTTGCAGCATTGTCTATAATGATAGTTTTAGGAATACCAAAATGACAGATAATGTTGGAATGCACGAAGTCCACCACTGCTTTCTTGGTGACGGCTTTGAGAGTGACTGCTTCAACCCACTTTGTGAAATAGTCAATGGCAACTAAGATTAATCTGTGCCCATTTGAAGCTTTCAGCTTAATTGGCCCAATGACATCCATACCCCAATCAACGAACGACCACGGTGCTGACATAGGATGCAGTTCTAAAGGCGGTGCATGAATCAAGTCGCCATGTACCTGACACTGATGACATTTCCGGACAAAACTAAAACAGTCATTTTCCATGGTCTTCCAGTAATAACCTGCTCGAAGGATTTTCTTTGCAAGGACGTATCCGTTCATATGGGGTCCACACACTCATGCGTGCACTTTATTCATGATTCTTCCGGCCTCATGGGCATCCACGCATCTTAAAAGGTTCATGTCCGGAGTCCTTTTATACAAGACTTCTCTGCTCAGAAAGAAACTACTGGCGAGCCTTCTAATTGTTCTCTTTTGGTCTCCACCGGCTTGTTCGGGATATTCCTTTGTTTTCAAGAATCTTTTGATATCATGATACCATGGCTGAACACCTGGTTCTATCTCAACTATATTGCAGTAACCATTTCTTTCTCGAATTTGGATTTCCAGTGGGTCAATGTGGACATTGCCTGGATATGGCAGCTTCGAGGCCAAAGTAGCTAGTGCACCGGCTAACTCATTGTGAAACCGAGGAATGTACCTGAACTCGACGGATTTGAATCGCTTGATAAGATCTTCGACATGTTGCCTACAGGGAATAAGCTTGACATCCCGAGATTCCCGTTCATCTTGAGCTTGTCGGATAATCAAATCAGAATATCCCATGATTAACAATTCTTCCACGTCCAGGTCAATTACCATGTTCATGCCCATAATGCAGGCTTCATACTCGGCAGTGTTGTTTGTACAGAAAAACCGAAGCCGAGCTGTGGCTGGATAGTGCTGACCAGTGGGCGAAATCAAGATTTACCCAGTCCCGACACCTTTTGCATTCACAGCTCCGTCGAAGAACATTTTCCAAACATTTTTGACTTCTGGAATTACCTCCACTGAATTTACTTCCTCGTTCGGAAAGTGGGTACTCAAAGGCTAGTATTCATCATCAACAGGATTCTCAGCTTGGTGATCCGCCATGGCTTGAGCATTCATTGTCGTGCGGGTGACATAGACTATGTCAAACTCGGTGAGCGGGATTTGCCATTTTGCTAAGCTCCCCATGGGCATTGGTTTTTGGAATATGTACTTCAAAGGATCCAACCTGGTTATGAGATAGGCGGTGTAGGCCAACAAGTAATGCCTAAGCTTCTGAGCGACCCAAGTTATGGCGCAACAAGTTCTTTCCAACAAAGTGTACTTGGCTTCATAAGTAGTGAATTTCTTGCTCAAGTAGTATATGGCTTTTTCTTTCTTCCCGGTCACATCATGTTGCCCGAGAACACATCCAAAAGAATTCTCCAACACCGTCAAGTACAAAAACAAAGGCCTTCCGGGCTCGGGTGGAACCAACACTGGCGGATTCGACAGATATTCTTTGATTTTGTCGAAAGCTTCCTGACACTCATCTGTCCATCTAATCACCCCATCTTTCTCAACAACATAAAGATGGGCTCACACGTAGAAGTCCACTGAGCAATGAACCTGCTGATGTAATTCAACCTACCCAGCAGACTCATAAACTCTTTCTTGGTTCTCGGAGGGGGAAAATCCCGAATAGACTTTATTTTTGTTTGGTCTAACTTGATGCCTCTTCGACTAACAAGAAAGCCCAAAAGTTTCCCAGATGGTACTCCCAATGCACACTTAGCAGGATTCAACTTCAAGTCATACTTACGCAGTCGCTCAAAGAACTTTCTCAAATCTCGCACATCGTCGTCCTGCGTCTTGGATATAATGATCACATCATCAACATACACCTCAATTTCCTGGTGCATCATGTCGTGAAAGATGGCAGTCATAGCCCTCATGTAAGTTGCCCCGGCATTCTTCAAAACAAATGGCATGACCCTATAACAGTAAGTACCCCAGGGTGTGGTGAAAGCCGTCTTTTCTGCATCTTCTTCATCCATCAAAACCTGATGATACCCAGCATAACAATCCACAAAAGACTGTATTTCATGTTTGGCACAATTGTCAACAAGGATGTGGATGTTTGGTAATGGAAAGTTTTCCTTGGGGCTTGCTTTGTTCAGATCTCGATAGTCAACACACACTCGGGTTTTCCCATATTTCTTTGGCACTGGGACCACATTAGCCAACCATGTGGTGTATTGGACCACTCGGATCACACCCGCCTTTAATTGTTTGGTGACTTCTTCTTTGATCTTGTCACTGATGTCTGTTCTAATCTTTCTTTGTTTTTGTTGGAAAGTGGGATAACCGGGGTAAGTTGGCAATTTGTGCACCACTAAATCAACACTCAGTCCTGGCATATCATCATAGGACCAGGTAAACGCGTCTTTGAACTCGAACTAATGTTGCTCTAGTTCTTTCATCAACGTGAATGCTTATCATGGTTTCCTGGACCTCTTCCGAACCACCCAAATTAACTGGCTCGATTTCATTTAAATTTGGCTTAGGCTTATTCTCAAATTGTTCCAGTTCTCGGTTTATTTCCTTAAAAGCCTCATCTTCATCATATTTTGGTTCTTGATTCATTATTTCATAGTTAGACATCGTGTTAGGATCTGGGCATGAAGTCCGCAAGCATGTCATGTTATTTAAGTCCACATTATTAGAACTGAAAAGAGAGATAAGAAAAAAAAACAAAAAAATCAGAAAGAATAAAGAAAGAGATTCATAGACGATGAAATATTGATTTCATTTCATTGAATTTTAAAGATAGGAGGGCTTACATTGGAATTTAAAAGACAATAAACTAAAAACATTCGAGTTACACCATGAAATAACTCGAAATGTAGAAAAAATGGCAAGACTGAAACTACCAGGATTCCCACCTGATTGGGAACGGAGTAGCCTTCCAATTTTGAAGCTTAGCATTTGGCCCCACATATTGCACCTCAGCGGTGCTCGAGCCTTCACCCGGCTGGACCATATGAGCCTCGTGTAACATCTTCCTCATCGCTCCACAAATGTCCTTAATTTCCTCGGCCGTGAAGGCCTCATCTTCTTCCTCTATGTATCTAGGCTTGACAAATGTTTTGGAGAGATGCGGGACCGGCTGAGGCAGGATCCACCCATTCTTTTTACGTTCATTAGCCCATGTTAGCTTCTGTAGTTTGGAAACCCACATCGAATAATTTCTCACTGGCAGTTAGAGTGATGGGTTTGCAGAGATGCCCCAAGCCCTTTCCCGGTCTTGTACCCGTGCTTGATCATTTCAGTGGAGACCATGATTGACGCATTCGACAAAAAGAGTTGAGGACACGAGGTTCCTTCCTCACACTGATCCGCAACCACAATCTCAAAAGCTTGGTAGACTATATGCTCGCTACCTTCCATAGCCTCCCTATAGATTGACTACTCATCTTCTACATGGACCACGATTTCTTGGTCTTCGTGTTCAAACTTAACCATCTGGTGAAGGGTAGAAGGTACGGCTCCTGCAACATGGATCCAAGGCCTTCATAGGAGAAAATTGTACGAGGTGTCCATGTCTAAAACCTGAAATGTCACTTCAAAATCCACGGGGCCGATGGTTAGGATCAAATCAATCTCACCTATTGTGTCTCTTTTGATGCCGTCAAAAGCACGTACACAAACATTGTTGGGTCTGATCCTTTCAGTCCCAATCTCCATTCTTTGTACTGTCGAGAGGGGGAAAATGTCAACCCCAGATCCGCCATCCAACATAACTCTTTTCACGTAGTATCCTTCACACTTAACGGTAAAATGAAGAGCTTTGTTGTGGGCCACTCCTTCCGGAGGCAAATCATTTCGGATGAATGAGATCCGGTTGACTGCAAAAAATCATTCCGCCATTCTTTCAAATTGCTCAACCATGGTCTCGACCGGAACATATGCTTCTTTAAGCGTTTTCAATAGCACTTTCTGATTCTGCTCATTCGAACTTATTATTAGGGACAAAAGTGAGACCTGGGAGGGAGACTTCCGGAGTTGGTCAATAACATCGTACTCTGAGTTTTTCTTCTTTCGGAAGAATTCCTCTGCCTCTTCAGCACTGACTAGCTTTTAAAGTGGAAAATGCTTCTGTTTGGTCCTGTTCAATTCTTCCAAATTGAGGTACTTCCCGGACGGGTTTGTTTCATTCACTTCCCCCATGATTTATTTTCCTTTGTACGTCACCACTACTTTGTTGTAGTTCTATGGAACGACCGTGGGGTCTTTTACGGGCTTGTGTGGCGCGCGACTGATAACCACGGGCTCAGTCAGCCTGGGTGAGATTACCGGCCCCCACGCCATATATGCCCCCTTTGATATGTACATCTTAGGTCCCTTGTTTAGCTCGAATCTTTTGGGGGGACTCAACACGAACAGTTCTTTTCTGGGGGCCCTGGGAACATACAGAACGACATCTTTAGGAGGTACTGCCCCTGTTTTGGCTTCCACATTCTTTTCTATACTTTGAGGAGTTGAGTTTCTTTTCTTCTCATCCTTAGCTAGCTTTGCTGCCGCTTTGTGCTTCTTTTCAACATCGGCAATAGCAATGATAGCCTTCAAAGTTGGGTTAAATTCCTTGTCCTCACAAATCATCCTAATAACTGGCTCGTAATTATGAGCCGGCAGTGGGTTACTGGTTACATTGGGGGTCTCCTTATCCCTCAACACTACCCGCTTTTGCTCTATCAAGTTCTCGACCGCTCTCTTAATGGTCCAGCAATCTTCAGTATCCTGCCCCTCTACCCCTAAATGATAAGCACATCGGGTGCCGGGTTGGTAGGAGGGTGACTCTGGGTTTTGCCTGTTTGGAGGTACGGGCTGCAACAAACCCATTTGGACCAACTTTGGAAAGAGGCTGGAATATAATTCACCGATGGGTGTGAAATTGGTTTTTCTGGGTGGTTCACGGGCACGGGCATTATATGAAAAATTATTCTGTGGGGGATGGGGATTATATGGAGCTTGGTGAAGAGGGTTATTTCTGGGAGGTGGAGCTCGGTTCTGATTGTAATATTGTTGTGGCCAGACATATTGCTGGGTGTTCACTACTACATAAGGATGAGGAGTCATGGCATATGCCGCATCTTGGTGAGGGTAGTAATATTGTGGGGTTCTAGAAGAGGAACCAAAGTAACCTCGGGGTTGACGAGGATTTTCAGACTTGAGTTCATCATTTCTACCTCTTCTTTTTTTTTCTAGTTTGTTGTAGCCCTCGACCCGCTCTGGATTGCTTGAGAGGTGGCTCTTATAGCCGACTGGCTCAGGATGCAACCCGTTTTCAAACCATTCTCTACCATTTCCCCGATCTTTATGGCTTCTACAAATGGCTTGCCCATAGCGGACATCATATTCAGGAAGTAATCAGCCTCTTGGGCTTGCAATAAGACACTGACCATCTCGGTCTCATTCATTAGGGGTTTTACCTTGGCAGCTTGTTTGCGCCACTTGACAGCATACTCTCGGAAACTTTTCGAAGACTTCTTTTTGAAATTGGACAAAGAGTTTCTATCTGGAGCTATGTCCACATTGTACTGGAACTGCCGGACAAAGTCTCGGGCCAAGTCATCCCATATGTGCCAGCGGGAGATGTCTTGATCCATATACCATTCGAATGCAATTCCGACTAAAATTTCAGCGAAGTAAGTCATTAGGAGCTCTTCTTTTCCACCCGCTCCCCTCAACTGATTGCAATACCTCTTCAGGTGAGCTATGGGATCCCCATGTCCATCATATTTCTCAAATTTGGGAGTCTTGAAACCTATGGACAGATGAACATGGGGGAACATGCACAAGTCAGTGTAGGATACACTCTTCTGGCCACTCAGGCCTTGTATGTTCTTGAGACTTTGTTCTATGCTTTTCATTTTCCGAGTGATCTCCTCCTGCTCGGGATTCTTTACAGTTTTCTCTTGTCCCGTAGTAAACTCATACCGAGGTTGTTGAGGGTAGGATTTTGTAGTGGCATGAGCCATGTCCGGCAGAAATGATGGTGTTTGGAAAGTAAAGGATGATGGCTCAAAGCTTGGCCTGGACAATGTTGACTGTGCCGTGGCCGAGGTTGGTGGTGCGGTGAATATGTTAGAAGCCACTCCGAAAATCAGTGCCTGGGGGCGAACCTCAGAAGGCATTCCGGGGAAATGGGTTGACATGGTGTGGTATCCGAATGGGGTATTCGGGTAATTTATAGGGATGTTGGAGGTTCCACTTGTTCTGGGGATCAGCTCGGGGAAACCAGGTATTGCACTAGGCGGCACTCTACCATTAGACCAAGCGTCCCACATTTCCAACATGCGGAGGCGCAGTGCCCTGTTCTCTTCAACAGTCGCTGACTCTGACGTTGGGATAACCGACAACGGGCTGTCCTCTAGGATAGGATTGTTGGTAGATGACTCTCTCACGATATTTCGACACTTTCCTTGGATCTTGTAAAGTAAGGGTGCGAAGCCAGGTTACCACAAAACCAACTACCTTAAAAAAAGAACCTGGTCTCAACAGCATACACAATAAACCGGTTACTTTGAGACAATTAACACATATGGAAACGCACCCTCAATTCTGGAGTCGCCAGGTGAGACATTCGGTTCTGGGGAACGCAATGCACCTAGACAGTTAACATTTTTCTACATGCTTTGCAATGGTTGCATGTCTCATCCCGGCTTTTGTTACCTTTACGGATCTTTGAATCTGTTCTCTTCTTCATGATTTTCATTATCTCCTCTCTTTTCTCTACGCTCTCTCTCTTTTGTATTGTTTTCTCTCTTTTCTTGTGTCGTCTTTTCACTATTCTCTCTCTTATTCGAGTTATTTATAGCTATGAACGGATCCGATGAGGATTGCCTACGTATCGCGACATTGCGCGAATCAGATCATCACGTAGTTCAAGGGATAAATGCGAAATAAAATAAACAATTTTGGGTTTTCAAATTTTCATTAAAATAAAAAATTCTAATTTTTCTCTATTACAAAGACTCAATCATACATACTTAAGAACTGGAAAACTAAAACAGACTCAAAACACACTCGAAAAGGAAACTGAAATATAAACTCGAAAAATAAAAATCAGGAATACATAAGTGCTTCCAAAACTACTCCAGGGGCCTGCGGGACATCAGTCGGTCTTGCCGCAGACCTATGTGCAAGATCTCCTTGGAGACGATCCAGGTCATCCATTATCTGTCAAACAAAAGTGATCACTGCGGCGAAGAATGTAGATCTAGTCATATCCTCACACTCATGACATTTCATGACGATATAGTCAGCACTTCCCCTAATCCTCTCTCTAATGATGCCTTTCTCTTGGAGCAGGCGCCCAATTTGTTGAGATCTAGCTTCCAGAACTTGGGCGTCATTATGCCTTTGCTCCTGGAATTGTTGCATGTCCTCTTCCATTCGGGCCATCAATGCATAACAACGTTCCCTCTCTACCTTGAAGTTTTTTGCTTGTTTAGTCATTTTATTCTCGAGGGTAGTTAGCTTCTTCTTTAGCTATGCGACCTCTCTATCATATATTCCTTTTAATTGCCGAACAAACTCTGCTTGTCCTTCTGCGTTCTTCACCAACTATGCCCGGGCTCTTGCCAGACTACATTCAGATTTTTCCAAATCATTCCTATACTCACATACTTTCCTCCTGAGACCGTTTATGAGTTTTTCATCTGCTCTGCTTTTTTACTTGGTTTTCAGCTGCTATTTTCATCTTCTGGATTTGGGCTCGGAGGACTTCATTTTCTTGGGACAACTTTTTCTTTTCAATCTCATCTGTAGCGGCTTGCACGCCACTATCAAATTTAAGATCTCTGATTTGCCCTTCCAATTTGCTTATGGTGGCCCTGTATTCATTTTCTTTGGTCAGCCACTCCCATTGTTTTTGTGATGCTTCAATGAATTCTTGGAGGTGGGGTCTTTTAGCTGGTCTTCCAAACTCAACACTCCTTTTATACCAAGCAAGGTAACCGGAAGAGACTTCACCTTTAGATAAATCACGTACTCGGGTGTTTGCCGTCAAATATTGGCACTCACTCCAGATCTGGCGAACCACTGCTTCATGAAATTGGCCATCAGAGC
Organism: Nicotiana attenuata; assembly: GCF_001879085.1. Taxonomy (NCBI): domain Eukaryota; kingdom Viridiplantae; phylum Streptophyta; class Magnoliopsida; order Solanales; family Solanaceae; genus Nicotiana; species Nicotiana attenuata. The sequence goes on along the minus strand of NW_017674108.1, from coordinate 47,195 downwards.
GGATCTCGACTGCATGAATACAAAGGTCTTCGTCCTTGGGGACTATTTTGCATCTTCCTAGCTATCTCAAAACCCAGTATGGGGCATAAGGTTGGATACTTCTATGACCCATCAGGAGGAAGTGGGGCCCGGTGGCAGGCATGTATATGATCTCATTAACAGGAAGCCAACCCAACATCCATTCTATCTGATTTGTAGTCACGGAGCGAAGGCAGGATATCCAATCTACGACCCGTTCTGGCATTTTGAACCCATCGACCCAGGTACCAAACTTCTCTATGTAGCTTTTCTATGTAGATCCGTAGTTCATGTACCGAGGACGATGACACAGGTGTTGATACCCAATTTTTCCTCACATATTTTTAAACATATATATATACTTTCAAAATATTACATATGCAGTTATAAGCATGCATAAGTATTTGTATAATTTTTCTATAGTTTTAAAAGCTCCAAATCAATTTATTTCTTCTCCTTTTATTATATAAATACCAATAATTATCCATCATAGTACTTTTGTGATGATTTAGCTATCTAAATTCATTATTTATCCCAACATAGTGTTTAAATATTTTTAGTGCATTTTTATAATTACATTTATATTTTTAGGGCTAAATTGCACATTTTTGCAATAATAGCCCATACTAATGTATAATTACATTATTTATGCATAAAATGATCTTTCATATTTTTAAAATGTTAAATAAATATTTTAAATCATCTTAGTGCACAAAGATATTTTTGGTAATCATTTATTATTTTTTATAAATTATTTAGTTATTAAA
>NW_017674108.1:40634-46016 GCF_001879085.1 Nicotiana attenuata | reverse complement strand
GTACGAGCGTGGAATTCCCTGCACCAGCAGCGCAATGAATTTCAGCTGCGGCAACCCTCCACTGATTCCGAGTAAGATCCTCCTATATCTATGGGTTTCTAAGCTTGCTTCTTCATCTCCGTGATTGTTCTTCTCGAAACCCTAATTTCTTTCTTCTGAACTTCTTAGTTCTGTACAGATCTGAGATGGTTTGGACCTATTTCATATGAGTTTTACAATAACCTTTTGATTCTTTACAAGAATTGTCTGATTTTCGACGGATTTTTAATCTTTCTCTAAACTAGGGTTTCCGAAAACTTCTTCTTCCAAAACATTGGTAATTTTGAGTGATTAATCTTCTATTTCTTATACGTTTTAACTGATTTCATAAGGTTGTTCTAATTTTAATTCGCTTATACTAAAAGCCCTAATTTTTTTCGACATCCTTTGTTTGGTTTCTGAGTACTTGTGTACTGACTTTGTTTTGCCTTGGTTCTTGTGATTTTTCTTTAGCCATTTAGATGTCTCGTGATTTTCTTATCCTAATATGCCTCTACTAAGTCTCTTGGTTCAACTTTTCTACTGATTTTATATGTATATGTTCATTTTGACTATTTTTGGTAAGACTATATTTTTCTCCTTAAATCAGGGTTGTTTTAATTTTTGATTTACGAATTTGCTTCGTTTAAAAACTATGNTGGAAAGTCACAAAATCACTTTCTACGAGGATGAGCTGCCGCTTGAGGGTTTGAATCAAAACAGGGCATTGCACATCACAGTGCGATGCGAAGACTACATCATTACCAGGGTCCTGATTAATGGAGGATCCAGCCTCAATATTTGCCCATTGACAACACTGAAGTGGTTGGGCAAGGGCCTATACGAGATACGAGAAGGTACCATGAACGTGAAGGCTTTTGAAGGGTCTCAAAGAGCTACCATTGGAGAAATTAATCTCTGTCTACAAATGGGGCCTACGTGGTTCGATGTCGAGTTTCAGGTGCTGGACATATTTGCATCCTACAATTTTCTGTTAGGACGACCTTGGATACACGCCACTGGGGCTGTGGCATCAACCTTGTATCAGGCAGTAAAGTTTGAATGGAACCATCGGGAGGTGATCATTCACGGGGACGGGAGTAACCCCATTCACACTAGCCAAACCATTCCGGTTATCGAAAACACAAGGAGGCTAGGAGGAGAAACCTATCATCACATCGAACGTGTCAACGTCGTTGAGAAAGACAAATGGTGGAGTAGCAAAATAGAAAGCATTCTGGCATGGTCGGGGTATGAACCTGGGAAAGGGCTCGGGAAAAATCTCTAGGGTATTACTAAACCGATACAGTTGAAGGGTCATGGTACTACTTTCGGGCTCGGATACCAGTACACATGGGAAGAGTATAAAGATTGGTCGCCTCCATGGCGTGGACCGTATTACCCTCTCGAGCAACCAGTGCTGCATCTGGATCAAGCTTTCTACCAAGCACTGTGGAAGAGGAGGCGTTAGCTGGGTTGAAGAATCTGTTCTTGGAAGACGAAGACATACACTACAGTGCCATAATTAAGGAGCAGGAGGAAGAAGGCCTCACTATTCAGACCGTGGAGAAGGGAGTTATTCTCAGAAACTGGATCGCCACACCATCCCGGGCCTGCCGAGTCCCTAGGTAGCTCGGCAGATTTTATTAGCCATTCTAGGCATTTAACATTTTCAGTAACTTTGTTTTCAAGACTCATTTGTTTCAAAATAAATGCTCGATCCATCGAGCCGTACTTGTCTGGATGTTTTTCAGTTTTAATCAAATGCATTGCTCTTTATTATTCATTATTATTTTCTACATTTTTTTCTACAGCGTTATTATTACTTTTCCTGATGAACCGTTGACTGTGACATGTAATGAGGCAACTCAACATGAGGATAGTGATTTTGATGAAGAAGACGAGATACCCGAGGAAGTTGTCAGGGGGGTGGAAAACTTTGAGAATAAGCCTAAGTCCAATCTAGACGAAACCGAAGCAGTAAACTTGGGGTACGCCGAGACCGTTAAGGAGACTCGCATCAGCATTCACTTATCACCAATGGAAAAGGAAGAGTACATTCGTTTCTTAAGGTAGTATGAGGACATTTTCGCATGGTCATATGATGTCATGACAGGTTTGAGCACGTCCATAGTGGCTCACAAGTTACCTACCAATCCAATGTGTCCGCCAGTGAAGCAGAAACTCAGAAAGTTCAAACCAGACATGAGCCTGAAAATCAAGGAGGAAGTTACCAAGCAGATCAAAGCCAAAGTTCTCACGGTGGTTGAGTACCCAACCTGGTTAGCCAACATTGTGCCAGTTCTAAAGAAAGATGGGAAAGTCAGGGTATGTGTTGACTATCGAGATTTAAACAGAGCAAGTCCCAAGGACGACTTTCCATTGCTAAATATACACATCCTGATCGACAACTGTGCCAAGCATGAACTCCAATCCTTTGTAGATTGCTTTGTGGGTTATCACCAGATCTGGATGGATGAAGAAGATGCAGAAAAAATAGCTTTCATTACACCATAGGGGGTATACTGCTACAAGATGATGTCGTTCGGTCTGAAGAATGCTGGGGCTACTTACATAAGAGCCATGACAACCATCTTCCATAATATGATACACAAAGAAATAGAGGTGTATGTGGACGACGTCATTATTAAATCCAAGAGGGTTGCAGATCATATAGCAGACTTGAGAAAGTTCTTTGACAGGCTGAGGAGGTACAACTTGAAACTGAACCCCGCAAAGTGTGCATTCGGGGTTCCCACAGGAAAGTTACTGGGATTCATTGTCAGTCGTCGAGGGATCGAGCTAGATCCGTCTAAAGTCAAGGCTATTCTGGAATTACCGCCGCCTAGGAGCAAAAAGGACGTGATGAGCTTCCTAGAGCGTCTCAACTATATCAGTCGCTTCATAGCATAGTCCACAGTCATATGTGAACCCATCTTCAAGATGTTGAGAAAAGATGCCGAGACAAGCTGGACCAAAGACTGTCAGAAAGCTTTTGACAAAATCAAGAAATACATGTCCACACCACCGGTCTTGGTCCCGCCAGAGCGGGTACGACCTTTGCTACTCTATCTATCTGTATTAGATGGAGCCTTCGGATGGGTTCTGGGACAACATGATGAGACAGGGAGAAAGGAGAAAGCCATATACTACTTGAGTAAGAAGTTCACACCTTACGAAGCACAGTACTCTCTGCTAGAACGCACGTGTTGTTCTTTGACCTAGACGACCCAGAAGTTGAGGCATTACTTCTGTGCCTATACCACATACCTCATATCCAGGAAGGACCCTTTGAAGTATATATTTAAGAAACCCATGTCGACCGAGAAGTTGGCCAAATGGCCGATACTGTTGAGTGAGTTCGATATCGTCTACGTAACTCAAAAGGCATCAAAGGACAAGCATTGACAGATCATCTTGCTGAGAATCCGGTGGGAGGAGAATACGAACCCGTGAAAACGTATTTTCCTGATGAAGAGGTGTCATTCGTAGGAGAAGACATTACTGAAGCATACGACGGTTGGAGGATTTTTATAATGGAATTGCAAATTTCAAAGGGGTAGGCATTGTAGCGGTTTTGGTATCAGAAATAGGTCAACATTATCTGGTATCTACTAAACTCAGATATCCCTGCACCAACAACATGGCGGAGTATGAGGCCTGCATATTAGGACTCAACATGGCAATCGACATGAATATTCAGGAGCTGTTGGTAATTGATGATTCAGATTTGCTTGTGCACCAGGTACAAGGAGAGTGGGCCACCAAGAATTCCAAGATATTGCCATATCTGCACCATGTGCAGGAATTGAGAAAGAGGTTCACCAAGATAGAGTTTCGACATGTACCCAGAATTCAGAATGAGTTTGCCGATGCGGTGGCCACCTTGTCATCTATGATACAGCATCCAGACAAGAATTTCATTGATCCCATCCCAGTAAAAGTCCATAATCAACCGGCTTATTGTGCCTATGTTGAGGAAGAAACGGATGAAAAGCCTTGGTTCTATGACATCAAGGAATATTTGGCAAGAGGAGAATATCCAGAGCAAGCAAACCACACTCAGAAAAGCACACCCCGGAGATTGTCCAATCACTTTTTCCACAGCGGAGGAAATTTGTACAGGAGAACTCCTGATTTAGGATTGCTAAGATGTGTTGACGCAAAAGAAGCTTCTAAGCTACTTGAGGAGATACATGCTGGGACATGCGGCCCGCATATGAATGGTTTTGTCTTGGCCAAGAAAATACTTAGGGCCGGCTACTTTTGGATGACCATGGAGACAGATTGCGTCCAGTATGTCCGCAAATGCTACCAATGTCAAGTGCATGCTGATATGATAAAAGTGCCGCCAAACGAGCTCAATGCAACAAGCTCACCTTGGCCATTCGCCGCCTGGGGAATGGATGTCATTGGTCCGATTGAGCCCACTGCTTCAAACGGACACAGGTTTATTCTGGTAGCCATTGATTACTTCACAAAATGGGTAGAGGCTGCATCTTACAAAGTTGTAACCAAGAAAGCCGTCGCAGATTTTGTCAAAGATCGTATTGTTTGGCGATTCGGAGTTTCCGAGTCCATTGTTACTGATAATGCCGCCAATCTCAACAGTGATCTAATGAAAGCCATGTGTGAAACTTTCAAAATCAAGCACAAGAATTTCACAGCCTATAGACCACAGATGAATGGAGCCGTAGAAGCCGCTAACAAAAACATCAAGAAGATACTAAGGAAGATGGTAGAAAACCACAAACAATGGCATGAAAGGATACCTTTTGCTCTGTTGGGATACCGCACCACAGTTTGCAGATCAACCAGGGCAACTCCCTACATGCTGGTTTATGGTACCGAAGCTGTCATCCCGGCCGAGGTAGAAATTCCTTCTTTAAGAATCATACAGGAGGCCGAACTCAGCGACGCAGAATGGATAAGGAGCCATTACGAACAATTGGCCCTTATAGACGGAAAAAAGGATAAATGCAGTATGTCACGGTCAGCTTTTTCAGAACAAAATGTCCAGAGCTTTCAACAAAAGGGTCAAACCAAGACAATTTGCACCAGGGCAGTTGGTGTTGAAGAAGATCTTCCCATATCAAGATGAAGCCAAAGGGAAATTCTCTCCCAGTTGGTAAGGTCCTTACATAGTTCACAGGGTACTGACAGGAGGAGCACTCATACTTGCAGAAATGGACGGCGAAATTTGGCCAAAACCAATCAATTCAGACGCAGTCAAAAGATATTATGCTTAGACTATTGACATTTACTCATCTGATGTAATTGAACTATGCTTGAACTGATTCCCGTTTGAGAGGGGATACGTAGGCAGCCTTATGGGTACGGTCATATCATAATAAAATTTCCATT
>NW_017674108.1:21721-40615 GCF_001879085.1 Nicotiana attenuata | reverse complement strand
CAAGATCAGAAACTGGGGCAGAATTTTAAGGAGGACCCTTAAAATTCTGGAGCAAGTCCAGCCAATGCTAACATATGTCAGACGGTCAGGAATCGGTTAATAAAGTGGGGCAGAATTTTGAGAAAGATTCTCAAAATTCCGAAGAAGGTTCAATGCGGCTTATTACCCGCAAACGGCCGAAGGATCATCTACCAAACTGGGCAGAATTTTGAGGAGGGCCCTCAAAATTCTAACATACGAAAGTTGCAGTGTCTCTGAAATGTGTTACAGTCACTTGTTCATCCAAATTACTTGATATTTCAATATGTTTCTAAATAACTCTATTTTTATCAATAATTGCATATTTTTGAAAACTCTATTTCCGTAACAGTCAGGTTACCAAGGAAAACTCGAAAGGCCTCCAGAACGGAGCAAAGCAAGGCCAGCGGATAGAAGCACGAACCAACCTCCCCCTCACAAAACTTACAATTTTTCTTTGAACGCAGGTACATCTGACGTATCAATAGCGTCCGCAAAAATATACACGTAACAAGATCACTATCAATCAGTCCATCAGACACCGAATATATCTCCAGCTAAGACATATGCTACTCTTATTTGCTACTCACTTTTTGCATGGGATTAAGCCCTGTCCCGCATATTTGCATGAGGTTAATCCCTGCCTCCCTAATTGCATGAGGCTAATCCTTGCCTCCCTACCTGCATGAGGCTAATCCCTGCCTCTCTAATTTCATGAGGCTAATCCTTGCCTCCCTACCTGTATGAGACTAATCCTTGCCTCCCTAATTGCATGAGGCTAATACCTGCCTCCACTCCTGTATGAGGCTAATCCCTGCTTCCCTATTTGCATGAGGCTAATCCCTGCCTCCCTAATTGCATGAGGCTAATCCTTACTTCCCTACCTGCATGAGGCTAATCCCTGCCTCCCTATTTGCATGAGGCTAATCCCTGCCTCCCTACCTGCATGAGGCTAATCCTTGCCTCCCCAATTTGCATGAGACTAATCCCTGCCTCCTTATTTACATGAGAATAATCCTTGCCTCCCCATCTGCATGAGGCTAATCCTTGCCTCCCCATTTGCATGAGGCTAATCCCTGCCTCCCTATCTGCATGAGGCTAATCCTTGCCTCCACATTTGCATGAGGCTAATCCCTGCCTCCCTATCTGCATGAGGCTAATCCCTGCCTCCACACCTGCATGAGGCTAATCCCTGCCACCCTATTTGTATGAGGCTTGTGAGCACGTGATTTTTGCCCTATATGAATTATTCCCAAAATTCAACCAAAATGATTTCTTTCATTATTTTGCAATTTTGTGAATTTTTGTGTTATTTTCTGTTAATTGTTTGCATTTTGTTTGTGCATTTTAATTCATATGGAAAATATAAAAGAATGCGTTTGGCGTGTGCATTTAAGGTTTAATTTTACATTTTAGGATTAACTAGATTAATTGTTTCATAAAAGGAAAAATCAAAAGTATAGTGTAGTTTGCACTTTTAATTTTGATTTTTGATTTTTGAGTAATTTTGGGTTAATTTGTTGTGCTAATTGTCATTTTGGGATTAATTAGTTTTTCTTTTTAATTTTAGGAATTAATTCAGATCTTTGTTGGTGCCAAATTAAAAGAAATTACAACAAAAAAGAAGAAAAAGAAAAGAAAACAAAAGAAGCAAATATAAAGACTTAAAAAGGTTGAATTTGGGCCATTCAATCCAAATGACCCTAAAATTGGACCAAGTCACACCCAACCAGATTAAGCCAAAATACCCCAAACCCGGCCTGCCCCTTTTACTAACTGAAACGGCGCCGTTTTAGAATCAACAGATCTGGACCGTCGAGGTTCATCAATCCAACGGTCCTGAAGTGGGGTCTCATTAACATAAAACGGTCTGAATCCCATACACCCCCCCCCCGCCCCGTCTCATCTCTCTCATAACCATCAGAGACTAACCTAACGCCGCCGGCCGAAAATCGTCGTCGCCGGCGGCAAGTCTCCAAACGACCTAAAATTTACACCATGGATTCCCCATGACCTCCTCTTTCCAAACCCAAACTTCCATGGCTCGAGTCGCACCCAATCTTCTTGAATATTCGAGTTTGTTGACGCCACCTCTGCCGCCCACGGCGGCGCCGTCCCAAATCATCACCAAATTTATACCATGGGTTCACCTCCCCCCTACATCATGAATCCACACTCCTTTTACTTCAAATGTCCCTCAAACTGCTCGAATCTTGGATCAAGTCCCGGTCCAAAACCCTAAAATTCCCAAACCCCCATAAATTCATAATTACGTATTATCCTCACCTCCCTCGTTCCCAATCCGTCATTAGTATACCTCAAGTCTCACCCAGGGTCATCGAAGTTCATGTTCAGAAGCGGTAGAACCTTAGAATTTCACAAGTAAGCTTTCTCTGTTTTTGACTGCCTTTTCTTCACGATAGCTTGCATTGAGTTTTTATCAATAATTGTTTGATCTCTTCTGTGTTGATTTGTTTTGTTCTAATAATCGATGACCTGAGTTTGTTTTGTTATTTTGTAATAGTTATTGTTGATTAATCCATAGTCAGTGATTATAGGTTTTAGGTTTAAGTTTTCTTTTGATTTTCATTCCAATCATTAAGGTCCTTTCTCACTTGACTGGTTGTGCTTCATAATTAAGCAATTATGTTTTACTCTTGGATTAATTTGTGTTCTGTTTCAATTTTCAGTTGGTTTAATTCGATTTTGGTTATTGTTAATTAGACTATAGTCCTCGAATGGTTGATTTGTGTAGTGGATGAACTTAATTGGGACTAACAATTTGGTTGAACTTGATTTCTATTTTTTTTGATTAATTGGTCATGGTAATTAGCTTAACTTTAGGAGCTGTCTAGACTGAGTTGAATTTTAGTTCCATTGAATAATTAACCGTGGTTATTAACCATGGTTAAAGGGCTGGGTTAGTTAATTCTAGTTTGGGGTGAATTTCAGATTAGATAAAGGGTAAGTTAGGCATTTTAGACAAGAGAATCTTTTAATAACTGAATGGAACTCCTAGGACTTTCTAGAAGGGGTTCTAAGCTGAATTTACAAAAATAGGGGTAATAACTTAGGCAACAAGTCAGTAAGTTAGGGACTAGTTAGTCAAAAGTTGAGAATAATTGAGGGACTAAAGGCTAAAACTGAAATCAGGAAGGCTGCCCTCATTTTGCCTATAAAAAGGCATGACTAGTGCCTTAGGGAACAAGGTTTTCAAGCTCTGAAAATTCCCTCCACTTTCACAAGTCTTCATCAGCTCAAATCTGAATTTCAAATTCAAAATTCTCTAGATCTAGATCTTCAAAAACCAAAAACCAAAACAAAAGAAAACAGTTGAAAACTCAAAAAATACTGTGCTACTAAGATTTTGGATTCAATTTCAAGTTATAGGGTCTGATTTGGCATTAGTTAGCTTAAAATTCGACTGCTGAAGTTTGTTAAAGAGTTCTGGATTGATTTCAAGTAGAAACTGGTTCATTTGGTCGATTTTTGGGTCTGTTTGCTGGTACTTCATTGCTGGGATTTCAAACTGACTGTTGTGATTGTCTTGAAGCTGTTAAATTGCTATTTGACCTTGCTAACTATTTGTTCTGCCGCTGATCCTCCTCTCTTCTTGTTGAATTTTAATTTCCAGGTACATACTTTCGAATTCACATGATGTAGCTTTGAATTGTTGAAATACAAGTGTTCATCAGATCTGCAGTTATTGGATACTTCCTGTTGTTTGTAGTTAATTAGATGCGAGTGAACGTTAATTGTTTGATTTGTACTACCTGAACAATGTAAACACGGACTGTATAATTGGACTTTAATACTAGTTTTGATTATAGACTATGTGAGATCGTGAACTGGTAATGGATAGTTGCATAAATTAGGATTATTAGAATGCTTTGAACTATCTCAACATGTCCGTATGTAGACTTAGTTAGTATAGCCTAAGATTACAGCATTTGAACCACAAAAGCATGAAAGATCACACTTCATCTGTAGGTAGTTAGTTCGCGTTCCTGTCTTTAAATAATTCGAGTTATATATTCATCCTGGAATGACTTCAAATGTTGAATTAGCAAAGTGGAGTTTCCATAAGTACAGCCTTATCAGGTGTTAAATTTGATCCCTGGCCTTTGACTAAACAGTAGATTTCTCCCAGCTTTCGTACTAATTAACAGCTTAATAAAAGGATCGGATGCTGTGTGTGATTTGAATGCCAATTGCCAAGATCAAGTGTCCATGTGTTATTAACTACGTGTTATTTATCTACTCGTTATTAGTAAGTGTAGATTTAAAAGCTGAAAGGTTAATTAACAGGTGTTAAATCTGGAATAAATGACCAGATTATTAAATGCATATTTATGTTTAAATTTGAAAGTGATGTCTAGTGACAATGAGCCGATATTCGTTCGACTCTTTGAACCATGAAGGAAATGGGCCAGCATCGGCCCAGCTAAATGCAATAGATCCTGGGCAGTCCACTAAGTACAAGATATTTTTTTAATAAATTTTGGGCTTGCACCCTAGCCCAGCCCTTTGGACGGCCTCTGTTTGAGCAGACCTGGGCCAAACCTTTAAGGCCCAAATATGCTAGAAGTCAAGAAGCCTTCAAAATTATATTAGGAATATGGGGATTAATTTGTAATATAAATATGGGCTTTTCGAGTTAGGTGGCGGATTCGAATTAGGAGGTTCTCCCCTCTTGTTTGAATCCAGACTTGAATTTGAGGTCCGGACTTTATAATGCAAATTAATTAGGCCCTTTAGAGACAAAAACAATCAACAGAAAATCGTAGTTTGCTTTAAGTCGGCATTTAAGTAATAAAATGAGATGAGCCTCGCCAAACAAAATGCATAAATTGCGGGGCCCTCATTAAATGCTTATATTAAAATACTTAGAATTCGGGACGTGCCGTTTAGCGAATTTCACGGCCTCTCGCAAAGTTAATAACACGTTAGTCACTTTAGGCGCGCTCTTTAATAATTTTACCTTCCTAAATTCGGGTGTGCATTTCATGCGACCCAAATCCAAATCCCAAAACGTCGATAAAATGTGTCGAGGATCCGGGTGCATTTCATGTGACGTGATCCAAAAAACCGTTTTTTAAAACGCGGTACTCTCTTAAACTTTAAAANTGGTACTCATTTATTATTTTTTATAAATTATTTAGTTATTAAATTGGCTATTTAAAATCTGGCCCCATTTTTACATTCAATTCTAATCCTAAATTGGACCCAACACTCGGCCCAATTTAAAACCCAAAATATACCCACCCGGGCAAATCTTGGCCGTTGATCATTGTGATCAACGGTCCAGATTAACCCTTACCTAAATTAAACCTAATGACCCCCCAAAAACCCTCTCATTTCCCTCACCGATCACGCCATCACCTAATCCTCTCCTCTCTCAAATTCTCTCAAACCTAACTCTAATCGGACGTTGCCGTCACTCATCTATGGTCATCTATGGTAGTTTTTCACCACCCCCCAGGCCTTTAATGGCCTCTCTTGTACTGGTATCAACATCTCCAAAGTCCTCAAGGAACCAGGGTTAGTTTACTTACATCTATGGCCATTTCTCGCCTGTTTTAGGCTGCCCCGGTTTGATTCCGAGTAAGATCCTCCTATATCTATGGGTTTCTAAGCTTGCTTCTTCATCTCTGTTATTGTTCTTCTCGAAACCTTAATTTCTTTCTTTTGAACATCTTAGATCTGTACAGATCTGAGATGGTTTGGACCTATTTCATATGAGTTTTACAATAACCTTTTGATTCTTTTTAAGAATCGTCTGATTGTCGATTGATTTTTCATCTTTCTCTAAACTAGGTTTTCCGGAAACTTCTTCTTCCAAAACATTGGTTATTTTGAGTGATTAATCTTCTATTTCTTATATATTTTAACTGATTTCGTAAGGTTGCTCTAATTTTAAGTCACTTATACTAAAAGCCCTAATTTTTTTTCGAAATTCTTTGTTTGGTTTCTGAGCACTTGTGTACTGACTTTGTTTTGCCTTGGTTCTTGTAATTTATCTTTAGCCATTTAGATGTCTCGTGATTTTCTTATCCTAATATGCCTCTACTAAGTCTCTTGGTTCAAATTTTCTACTGATTTTATATGTATATGTTCATTCTGACTATTCTTGGTAAGACTATATTTTTCTCCTTAAATCACGGTTGTTTTGAATTTTGATTTACCAATTTGCTTCGTTTAAAAACTATGTGCTGAGCCCTGATTATTCCTTCCTTGCCTGTTTGGATTGTCTGTGATATTTGCTGACTCTTTACGTGATTTTCTCTTTCAATTAAACCCTGGACTATTCTAAAGTTCTTATTTTGGTCTGATTGAACTCTTTTCATTAACAAAATCTTTGATTCTTACTGCTTTACTCGGTTTGATTGAACTTCGTGTCGTAATTAGTTTTCTCTTACCTTATTTGTTATTTGCTGATTCTTTCCAATTATTTCCTTAATTGAACTCGCGTTCATTCACCCCTAATTCCCTACTCTATACCCAGGTCTTACTTGATTCCCTGCCTTAAATATCTATCCTGCTTTTACCGTTGATTTATTATCCCTGATTAAGGGGAAGACTTACTGATTCATGTGTGTTATTGATTCCATGAATTTCGCTGATTGCTACATAATTGATCCCTTACCTTATTTTGTTTAACTCTTGATTACTATATAATCTCCCTCCTATTCTCACCTCTGACACGACATACAACAGTTCAAAACTACCACTTTTTACACTCTAAAAAGTCTCTCTTTCTGCTCTCTTTGCTACTTGTGATCTTTGTTATTCTAGCCGGCCGCAAGCCAAGGCTGGAAATTGCACAATACCTTGCTCACATCTTGTGTTTTCTTTCATTAACTAGGTATGCTTATGATTAATTTTTAAGAACCAAAACCTATGTGTTTACTTACTGCTTTAATTCATATGCCCTGAGTCCAATCTTGCTTCTGTTTACTGCTTACTCAGCATGCCTAATACTGCTTATTCAAACCTGTGATTAGTATGTTTCCACTTTACTTGCTTGTTTGTTATTTTTTTTAACATGTCTACATATGTAACTAGCCTGTTTGACTAACTACTGTTTATCTAGCATGCTTAAACTTTGCTTCTATGTAATTAGCATGCCTTCACATGTTAATATTTGCCCAGCATGCTCATTTAACCCCTTGCCTGTTCTGCCTCACTCCTGCTAAGTTAGTTAATCTCCTTAGAGTGATTCTAGCTGTGTTGTTTAGATGTCCTCAACATGTTCTTCTGTGCTCTTTGATGTATGACTTGCACTCTATCTAACCTACTAGTTCTATAGAACCCTTCAAAAGCTCTATGTATTCTGTTGATTATGTGCTCCATTAAGGTGTACTCTCTGTGTTCCCAACCCCTCTTCCCCTGTGTGAAAGCTGTTTGCCAAAGTATTTCCTAAAGTCTATATGTTCTATGACTTGTGTTCTGATGGCAAAATGTTTCTTTACACTTTCCTCAAACTGTTTATCACTAAAATCAGCACTGGTTTTTTCAGAAATTCTTTTCAGTCCTAAGACCTTTCTTTATACTGTTTACTAAACTCTTTCAAATCATTATACACTTCCACTTACTCTTAGAATACTAGGTCCTGCCCCTCTGATATGTGTACTGCCTTGAGACCCATTTGGGATCTCTCTGAACTCTGGCATGTCAGGGCTAGCATTTCCACACTGCACCTAAATCAGTTATTATTTGAGAAAGGTCTAGGTGTGAGCACTTCCCGGGATCCTTGAGGTCCTTAGGGAACTCTGACACACCTACACATGAAATTGGCTGTGGAACTTTAGGCATTCGAGACTACTGGAGGCTTGGAAATCACTTTGGGCATACTTCAGGCTCCCTATAGTTTAAATTCTATTCTATTTATGTAATTCATTCAATTCCTGGTCTGTAATAATTAATTGTAAACAAACATTGGGCAGATTAGTGAAAAAACAGTGGGTAGTCATATATTGCGGGTAAAATTGGGTAGATACCATGCTTATAGGGTCCATGTTGATTCAAATGTGTTTGTTAGATAACATGCCTATAGGATCTGCTTTGGTTTAGATGAGTTATGTTTGCTTTACTTCCAAAAATTAGAAGCCATGCCTATAGGATCTAAACCGGCTTTAATAATAGAGATCATGCCTATAGGGTTAAAATCAGCTCTAATAGAAATCATGCCTATTGGGGTTTCACTTTGGTAAAATGAATGTTGTTTGTTTCACCTTATGTTTAGTTAGAAATCATACCTATAGGACTTAAAACTAGTTTAGTTAGAAAAACAGTTTAATTCATGCTTGTTTATTCTGAATCGGTTTAATTAACTAATCTGTCCGTTTTTTAATAAGTTTCCAAACACTGCCTTAATTAATATTGTTGTGACGACCCGGCCTGTTGTCTTAAGAATTTACGCCCCGATCCCCTATTAACTACTTCCCCTAAGTTTATTTCTGCTATTTTGGTTTGCCGGGACGTTCGGTGTTGGTTTTCGGAGAGTTTTGGGACACTTAGTCCCTAAATGAGAGCTTAAGTGTTGAAAAGTGGCCCGTAGTCGGAACAGTGTGAAGACGACCTCGGAATGGAAATCAGATGGTTCTGTTATCTCCGTTAGGTGATTTCGGGGTTGGGAGCGTGTTCGGAATGTATTTTGGAAGTCCGTAGCTCATTTAGGCTTGAAATACCGAAGTTTGAATTCTTGAAATTTCCGGTCCGATAGTGGGTTTTTGATCTGAGGGTCGGAATGGAATTCCGGAAGTTGCAGTAGCTCCGTCATGTCATTTGGGACGTGTGTGCAAAATTTCAGGTCATTCGGACGCGTTTTGGTTGGGTTTTTGATCGAAAATGTATTTTGATGAAATAGGAAGTTCTTAGGCTCAAATCCTTGAATTAATCGAGTTTCCGACATTGTTTAGGTGGTTTAAGGATTGGTACAAGTTTGATTGAGGTATTAGGTGTTATTGGTGCTTTTGGTTGAGGTCCTGGGGGCCTCGGGATGATTTCGGGTGGTTAACGGGAAAATTTGAGAAGTGTTGCAGCAGCTGAAGTTTTTCGCTTCTGGTATTTTTGCTTCTGCGTCTTGGGAACCGCAGAAGCAGAGCCACAGAAGTGGCATCAGCATCGCAGAAGGGGGTTTGGGCATAGTTTTCAGGCTCCGCAGATGCAGAGGAAATCCCGCAGAAGCGGACTCGAATCTGCGAGAAAGGAACCGCAAATGCGGAAACTTGGATTTTTATCAGAGCCGCAGAAGCAGCTTAACTTCCGCAGAAGCGGAACCGCATAAGCGGTTACTGGTCCGCAGAAGCGGAAATCCCTGTTCAGATATAGAGATTTCGACGGTTAGTTTTCAAAAGTTAGAAAAAAAATCAAATTGAGCTCGGGGAAGGGCGATTTTGAGAGGGTTTTGAAGAGGAGATTATTGGGTAACGTTTCTTTAATCCCTTCTAGTTATATTTCATCATTATGAAGTTAAATCCATCATTAAAATTCGAATTGAGGATCAAAAATTGGAAAAAATTGGGTGAAACTTCATAGGCTAAACTATTGAGTTTTGAGTGGGTGTTTGACCTCCGATTTGGGAGATTTTTGTATGGTTAGACTCGTGAGAGTACGAGGGTTCTGAAAATGTAAAAAATTATTCGATTCCGAGACGTTGGCCTGAAGTGCATTTTGATCATTTTACCTAATTTCGCGCCTTAGCTTTGAATTAATTAGTAGAATCAGTTGCTTGCGATGTTATTTACAATGTGTAATTGAATTGAATAGATTTGGGCCATTTGGAGTCGGATACTCGTGGCAAAGGCGNTAGAATAGGTTCTAAGCTGAATTCACAAAAATAGGGGTAATAACTTAGGCAACAAGTCAGTAAGTTAGGGACTAGTTAGTCAAAAGCTGAGAATAATTGAGGGACTAAAGGCTAAAACTGAAATCTGAAGGTTGCCCCTCATTTTGACTATAAAAAGGCATTACTAGTGCCTTAGGGAACAAGGTTTTCAAGCTCTGAAAATTCCCTCCACTTTCACAAGTCTTCATCAGCTCAAATCTGAATTTCAAATTCAAAATTCTCTAGATCTAGATCTTCAAAAACCAAAAACCAAAACAAAAGAAAACAGCTGAAAACTCAAAAAATACTGTGCTACTAAGATTTTGGATTCAATTTCAAGTTATAGGGTCTGATTTGGCATTAGTTAGCTTAAAATTCGACTGCTGAAGTTTGTTAAAGAGTTCTGGATTGATTTCAAGTAGAAACTGGTTCATTTGGTCGATTTTTGGGTCTGTTTGCTGGTACTTCATTGCTGGGATTTCAAACTGACTGTTGTGATTGTCTTGAAGCTGTTAAATTGCTATTTGACCTTGCTAACTATTTGTTCTGCCGCTGATCCTCCTCTCTTCTTGTTGAATTTTAATTTCCAGGTACATACTTTCGAATTCACATGATGTAGCTTTGAATTGAAGTTGAAATACAAGTGTTCATCAGATCTGCAGTTATTGGATACTTCCTGTTGTTTGTAGTTAACTAGATGCTAGTGAACGTTAATTGTTTGATTTGTACTACCTGAACAATGTAAACACGGAATGTATAATTGGACTTTAACACTAGTTTTGATTATAGACTATGTGAGATCGTGAATTGGTAGTTGATAGTTGCATAAATTAGGATTATTAGACTGCTTTGAACTATTTCAGCATGTCCGTATGTAGACTTAGTTAGTATAGCCTAAGATTACAGTATTGAATCACAAAAAGCATGAAAAATCACACTTCATCTGTAGGTAATTAGTTTGCGTTCCTGTCTTTAAATAATTCGAGTTATATATTCATCCTGGAATGACTTCAAATGTTGAATTAGCAAAGTGGAGTTTTCATAAGTACAGCCTTATCAGGTGTTAAATTTGATCCCTGGCCCTTGACTAAACAGTAGATTTCTCCCAGCTTTCGTACTAATTAACAGCTTAATAAAAGGATCGGATGTTGTGTGTGATTTGAATGCCAATTGCCAAGATCAAGTGTCCATGTGTTATTAACTACATGTTATTTATCTACTCGTTATTAGTAAGTGTAGATTTAAAAGCTGAAAGGTTAATTAACAGGTGTTAAACCTGGAATAAATGACCAGATTATTAAATGCATATGTATGTTTAAATTTGAAGGTGATGCCTAGTGACAATGAGCCGATATTAGTTCGGCTCTTTGAACCATGAAGGAAATGGGCCAGCATCGGCCCAGCTAAATGCAATAGATCCTGGGCAGTCCACTAAGTACAAGATATTTTTTAAAAATTGGGCTTGCACCCTAGCCCAGCCTTTTGGACGGCCTCTGTTTGAGCAGACCTGGGCCAAACCTTTAACGCCCAAATATGCTAGAAGTCAAGAAGCCTTCAAAATTATATTAGGAATATGGGGATTAATTTGTAATATAAATTTGGGCTTTTCGAGTTAGGTGGCAGATTCGAATTAGGAGGTTCCCCCCTCTTGTTTGAATCCGGACTTGAATTTGAGGTACGGACTTTATAATGCAAATTAATTAGGCCCTTTAGAGACAAAAACAATAAACAGAAAATCATAGTTTGCTTTAAGTTGGCCTTTAAGTAATAAAATGATATGAGCCTCGCCAAACAAAAATGCATAAATTGCGGGGCCCTCATTAAATGCTTATGTAAAAATACTTAGAATTCGGGACGTGCCGTTTAGCGAATTTTCACGGCCTCCCGCAAAGATAATAACACGTTAGTCGCTTTAGGCGTGTTCTTTAATAATTTTACCTTCCTAAATTCGGGCGTGCATTTCATGCGACCCAAATCCAAATCCCGAAACGTTGAATAAAAATGTGTCGAGGATCCGGGTGCATTTCATGTGACGTGATCCAAAAATACGTTTTTAAACGACGTTCACTTTCTTACAAATTTTAATTAAAAGCGGTAAGTAATTTTTAAAATTGCACAATAGGATAACATGTTTTAAAATCAGATTTTTGCCAAATATAGCAGTTGAGCGACCGTGCTAGAACCACGGAACCTGGGAGTGCCTAACCCCTTCTCCCGGGTTAACAAAATTCCTTACCCGGATTTCTGGTTCGCAAACTGTAAAACAGAGTCAAACCCTTTTCTCGATTCGGGATTCAAACCGGTGACTTGGGACACCATAAATCTCCCAAGTGGCGACTCTGAATCTCTTAATAAACGAATCCCGTTTCGATTGTCCTTTAATTGGAAAAACTCCTTTTATTATACCCTTCACGGGGTGTAGTAGAAAAAAGGAGGTGTGACAAGGCTAATCCCTGCCTCCCCATTTGCATGAGGCTAATCCCTGCCTCCCCACTTGCATGAGGCTAATCCCTGCCTCCCTACCTGCATGAGGATAATCCTTGCCTCCCCATTTGCATGAGACTAATCCCTGCCCCCCTATCTGCATGAGGCTAATCCTTGCCTCCCCATTTGCATGAGGCTAATCCCTGGCTCGCATTTGCATGGGACTAAGCACTGTCCTTCCTCGCATGAATATCGCTCTATTCCGGCACTATCTATTTGCTTTTCAATCGAGCTAAGCTTAGCCCTTTATTTCACAAGACTAAGCCTTGTCTTGTTAACATCATATTACTACACCTCAAGGGCTGAAATATCGCCAATCTATCCAAAGGCGTCATAGTCTAAAACGCATCATCCTCATAGCCGGAAGACACCATTCCATGGCCTGAGAATCTTTCAAATTTGCATATCATTATTCAAATGCGTCATGGTTCGGAGGCACCATCTGCATGGCCCGAGAACACTATTTCATGGCCTGCGAATCCCCCACTAAACAATTCANTAAATACCTCCGGCGCCACAAGGAAGGGACGGGTAGTGCACACATAGGATATCTTTCAAGGTTGCTAGAATGATTTAGGCTATGACCATGGGGAGGGAATTGGGTAGTAAGGATATGATGACTACGCGCGAATGTCACGTGTAGCCCCTCATTGAGGAGTGATTACCGTGCATTGTGTGGGTATGATCTTGTAGGCTAACCGACCTAGAACCCCTCTTTCCCAACTCCCGCTGTTTAAATGAATTTACTTTTCTTTATATATGTGCAACTTGTTCAAACCTTTTCGCTTGTTTCTTTACTTGAATTATACATGTGCTTAAACATGCATTTACTTGCAAGTATGTGTTAAAACTGTTTATCTGTTAAAATGACTAATTCACATGAGTATAAGTTCGGCCGGGACCCACCGTTGTGGACCGCGAGGGATGCCTAACACCTTCCCCTCAAGGTTATTTCGAGCCCTTACCCTAATCTCTGGTAATGCAAACTAGTCCATGAGTTAATTGCTCAAGGTGCCCTAATGCACCATAATCCGTTAGGTGGCGACTCTTCAAATAACCAATTCCAAAAGGAAACGAGTTATTCCCCCATGATGTCGAAACCCGGACGTTCTCCACGAGGAGGAAAAAAGGGGGCGCGACAACAGGTGCTCAATCATCCACATTTGCAGTAACAAATTGCACCCTTCGAAAAAATCTACTCCGGCTTTGCAAGTTGTGAGAGCTTGGAATATTTCAGATACTATCATAGGTCCGAGGGTGCTTTTGGCTTTGGTAATCAAAGTATTGACGACTCCGGCTACCCGTACATCAATATTTCTATCCTTCGTGGGAAACACTAGAAGACCCAAGAATGCCACCATGAAACCGAAGCATCTATGCTCTTCCCACTTTAGTCGGTTTCCTTTGCTATAGATTCTGCTCTACAGGTTTTCAACCCCCCATATATGTCCATACCGCTGATATATGAAGTGTAAAGTGGAAAACCCACTCACCAAATTTGCATAGTGGACCTGCCTGCTTATTCTTAGTAAGTCCATAAATTTGTGAAGAGTGACAACCCTTGGAACGACCAGGTATTTATGTATAAGACCCTCTGAACTCCTAGCATAACCCGCTATCTCCTCCAAAGTAGGTGTAAGTTCGAAATCTGAGAAATGCAGAACATTGTGAGCTGGGTACCAAAATGTCACCAATGCTTTTATTATGTCTCCCCTAGGCCTGATCATTAATAATCTGGTGAGTACCCCCCCCCCCGTCCCCCCCCCCCAAGTAATGGTTGACCATGTCTCGTCCTTGCTCACCCAAATCTTCCCACCACATGTGTAATTCCAACTGAATCTTGGTCATAACCTTCATTGGTATGTTTTGACTAGTGCTCATTCTACACATTTAGATTAAGGTGATTGGTTTAAAACAAAAATAAATTTTATTAAAGCTGATAAAAAGGGGTCATTTTACAAAATTCAAAATTCAAATAAACACTACCACTTTGACAAATATGGCCCTTCAGCACTTCAAAATGGAAGATTTTAGGGTTGTGTTTGCTAGGTGGCCAAAAAATTAGCAAAGAAACCGTCAGTGGCTATTCTTGCAAAAACAGCCTTCTAGCGCCCGTCGGGACGTTCGGCTATTTAGACAAAATGGCATCACCCACTTTATTTTTGACAACAATGACAAAATTTTCAAACTTTCGGTTATTTTTGCAAAAGCGAAGCTGGACCCGATAAGGGTTGCCTACGTATCCCACATCCGGTGAGAATCGAACCCGCGTAGTTTGGATTTACACATATGATGGACTACGGGACGGTATCCCGGGAGATCCACAGGACAGTTGAGAAAAGGATGACAGGACGGTATCCTGGGAGATCCTCATTGTTATCATTGGTATTGATTTGTACATATTCCGTGTTTATTCTGTCTTTGTGTAGTCGTTGCTGCCTTGTTTAACCTGTCTATTCTCACTGTTGTATTCATTGTTAGTGTCAGTTTTCATATTGTTAATTCATATTATGTTTTTTGACCTCAGTAGGGCCCTGACCTTCGTCGTCACTACCCAACTGAGGTTAGGCTTGGCACTTACTAAGTACCGTTGTGGTGTACTCATGCCCCTTCTGCGCATGTTTTTCATGTGCAGATCCAGGTAACTCCACTCAGGCGTACTATCCTCGAGGCGGAGAGATCTAGCGGAGACTTCGAGGTATATCTGCCGCGTCCGCAGACCAGGAGTCTCTATTCTGTTCCAGCTTTAGTAGTTATTCTATCCTTTTATTTCAGTTGTTTAGACATTCTGGAGTTAGAGCAGCATATTACATTTCTATTAGCCTGTGGTTCCCGTGAGTTTCCGGGTTTTGGGATAAAATTGTAGACTTCTGTATTTTATTTTTGAGTTGTATATGCCAAGTGGAACTTATATACCGTTTTCTTCTAGTTTTGCTAAATTTAATTAAATGTTTCCACAAGTTATATTAATTTCCGCATTGTTAGGCTTACCTAGTTATCGGAACTAGGTGCCATCACGACATGTTCATGGAGGGTGAACTGGGGTCGTAACAAGTTGGTATAAGAGCCCTAGGTTCATAGGAGTCATGGAACACAGGGCGGTTTATTAGAGTCTCGATGATCAGTACGGAGACGTCTTTACTTATCTACGAGAGGCTATGTAACTGTTTAGGAAAAATCTTCATTTCATTTGAATTCCTTGTCGTGCGATATTTTTGGACATCAATTCTAAACTTTTGACTTCTATTCTCTCACAGATGGTGAGGACACGTGCTACTCGGGATGATCAGGCAACCGCGACCCCTACAGCATCTGTCAGAGGCCGGGGCCGGGGGAGAGGTCGAGGACGCGCACATGGTGCAGCCAGAGCACCTGCACGAGTTGCCGCCGAGGTACCACCAGCAGATGCAGCCGGAGCCCAGGCACCTGGCACACCTACTACTGCCACTACTACTCCAGCTCTCCAGGAGACTTTGGCTCAGTTCATAAGCATGTACACCACCTTGGCTCAGGCAGGGTTGCTTCCCCTTGCTGTAGCCACATCCCAAGCCGGGGGAGGAGCACAGACTCCTGCTGTCCGCACTCTTGAGTAGCGAGTACAGGTTGAGCAGGCTCCCGAGATTATTCCCGCACCGCCTGCACCGCCAGTTCAGCCCGAGGATGGGTCAGCTGCTTCAGAGGACGAGCAGCGGAGACTTGGGAGGTGCAAGAAGTATGATCCCCCAGTGTTCAGTGGATTAGCATCAGACGATGCCTTGGGATTTCTAGAGGAGTGTCATCGTATTCTTCGTACTATGGGCATAGTGGAGTCCAGCGGGGGTTTTTTCACTGCTTTTCAGCTTCGGGGAGCCGCCTATGATTGGTGGCGCACTTATGACATAGACAGTCCAGTTGAGGTTGCTTCACTGACTTGGACCCAGTTCTCGGATATGTTCATGAGAGAGTTTGTTCCCAAGAGTCTCAGGGACGTATGGCACGCAGAGTTTGAGCATTTGCGCCAGGGTGCTATGACCGTTTCGGAGTATGCTATCCGCTATACCAGGTTGGCCAGGCATGCACCGGCCTTAGTTGCTACAGTTCGGGAGAGGGTTCGCAGGTTCATTCAGGGTCTTATCCCACCCATCAGATCTAGCATGGCTCCAGAGTTGGAGATGGACATTCCTTATCAGCAGGTAGTGATCATTGCTAGGAGGATTGAGGGTATGCTCGCCAGGGAGCGAAGGGAGAGGGAGGCCAAGAGGTCTCGAGAGTCGGGTCACTACTCTGGTGCCCGTACCCCATCAGCAGGTCGTTATGGCAGAGGTTATGCGGGTTGCCCTGTTCATTCATCTCTTCCAGCAGCCGGCAGTGCTCCAGCTCCGCCTAGACCTCAGAAGCCTTACTATGCACCTCCAGTTTCTAGCGCACCTCCTATGCGGGGTGCTTCCAGAGGTCAGTCCAGCAGACCTGGCCCTAGTCAGTCATAGCCACCGCGTCCTCCCAGAGCTTGTTTCGAGTGTGGTGATACACGCCACATGTTTAGGGACTGCCCCAGACTTGGTAGGGGTGCATCTTCAGAGACTACTCAGCCACAGCATGCTCCTCAGAGTTCTCAGGCCATGATCACAACTCCAGCTGCTACCCCACCTGCCCAGCCGGCTAGGGGTGGAGGTCGGGGAGATAGAGGTCGCCCTCGAGAGAGGGGCCGGGCCAGATATTATGCTATTCCTGCTCGTACCGAGGCTGTTGCCTCTGACTCCGTCATTACAGGTATTATACTGGTTTGTCATAGAGAGGCATCGGTTCTATTCGATCCGGGCTCTACTTATTCTTATGTGTCTTCTTACTTTGCTCCGCATTTGGGTGTACCTCGGGATTCTTTGAGTGCCCCCGTTTATGTTTCTACTCCTGTGGAGGATTCTCTTGTTGTGGATCACGTTTATCGGTCATGTTTGGTTACTATTCGTGGTTTTGAGACCAGAGCGGATTTATTGTTACTCGGTATGGTTGATTTTGACATTATCTTAGGCATGGACTGGTTGTCGCCCCATTTTGCTATTCTTGATTGTCACGCCAAGACCGTGACGCTGGCTATGCCAGGTATTCCGTGTATTGAGTGGAGTGGTACTTTAGATCACACTCCCAGTAGAGTTATCTCTTTTCTTAAAGCTCAGCGCATGGTTGAGAAGGGGTGTGCCACGTATTTAGCTTATGTGAGAGATGTCTATGGTGATACCCCTTCTGTTGATTCAGTTCTAGTGGTACCGGATTATCCCGATGTGTTTCCAGCTGATCTTCTGGGCATGCCGCCCGATAGAGACATCGATTTAGGCATTGATCTGTAGCCGGGCACTCAGCCCATTTCCATTCCTCCATATCGTATGGCTCCTCCTGAGTTGAAGGAGTTGAAGGATCAGTTACAGGAATTGCTTGGTAAGGGTTTTATTCGACCCAGTGTTTCACCGTGGGGTGCTCCTGTTTTGTTCGTGAAGAAGAAGGATGGTTCTATGCGTATGTGTATTGATTATCGCCAGCTGAACAAGGTTACAATGAAGAACCGTTATCCTTTGCCTCGTATTGATGATCTGTTTGACAAGCTTCAGGGTGCACAGGTGTTTTCGAAGATTGACTTGCGCTCAGGGTACCATCAGTTGAAGATATGGGAGCCAGATATCCCGAAGACTGCCTTCAGGACTCGGTATGGTCATTACGAGTTCCTTGTTATGTCTTTGGGCTGAATAATGCCCCAGCATCTTTCATACATTTGATGCACAGTGTGTTCAGACCATATCTTGACTCATTTGTTATTGTTTTTATTGATGATATTCTGGTGTATTCCCAGAGTCGGGAAGATCATGAGCAGCACCTGAGGACCGTGCTTCAAACCTTGAGGGAGAAGAAGTTATATGCAAAGTTCTCAAAACGTGAGTTTTGGCTGAGTTCTGTGGCATTCTTAGGCCACGTGATTTCGAGTGAGGGTATTCGGGTGGATCCAAAGAAGATAAAGGTCGTACAGAGTTGTCCCAAGCTGTCCTCAGCTACAGAGATTCGGAGTTTCCTTGGTTTGCCGGGCTACTACCGTCGCTTCGTGGAGGGATTTTCATCGATTGCGGCCCCTATGACTAGATTGACCCAGAAGGGTGCCCCATCTCAGTGGACAAAGGAGTGTAAGGTGAGCTTTCAGAAGCTCAAGACAGCTTTGACTACAGCCCCGATTTTGATGTTGCCTACCGGTTCGTGGTCTTATGCTGTCTATTGTGACGCCTCGAGAGTTGGCCTTGGAGCGGTGTTGATGCAGGACGGTAGGGTGATTGCCTACGCGTCCAGACAGTTGAAGATACATGAAAAGAATTACCCTGTCCACGACCTTGAGTTAGCTGCCATTGTTCATGCCTTGAAGATCTGGCGTCATTATTTGTACGGTGTGCCTTGTGAGATCTATACTGACCATCGGAGCTTGCAGCACTTGCTCAAGCAAAAGGATCTAAATATGCGTCAGAGGAGGTGGTTAGAGTTGCTGAAGGATTATGATATCACTATCCTGTATCACCCGGGCAAGGCCAATGTGGTGGCGGTATGCCTTG